>NW_026732779.1:0-92500 GCF_028476545.2 Physella acuta
AGAAGTTCATCTGTTTCTTTGTCCTAAGCATATGAAAGGATAGTGTGGTCAGAGACATTGCTCGGCTGGAATCGTTTTTTACACGATAAAAACAAGTTGTCTGAGACTTGGCGGGACACTGGGCAGGTGAAAGTAGAGTTGAGTAGGTCACATGTGACGTCAGTATATGAAGGGATAGTCCGAAATCGGTGTTTTCGGTGTTTTTAAAGATATAAAAAACATATTTTTGAATGTGGGGTCTGTTTTTTGTGACGGTCTGTTTTTTGTGACCATAAGTGACACTGCAGTAGCGTAGCGAGGAGGGGGGGGGGCGGGAGGGGAGGCGGGGGGGAGGCGGGGGGGGAAGGGGATGCGGGGGGAGGTGGAGGGGGGGCGGGGGGGACATATGTTGGGGCGCCAAAATGGTTTGGAAAAAGAAATTGAAAGGTTGAGGGGGGTGCAAATCGAAAGTTTGAGGGGGGGGGGGGGGTTGAAAATCGAAATCTTGGGGGGGGGGGGGGGGGTTAAAATCGAAAAGTTTGTCCCCGGGCGCCGGGAAGGGTCGCTATGCCTCTGAGTGACAGACGTGATGTTTTTTGATGGATGACCCCCGAAACCCACAGTTATCCAACGGATGACGGGTATTCTAGTATACTACTAAAAGTCAACTTTGTTTACATGTTTGAATATTTATTTGTTTGCCTGATCGAAAATTGTGATATGTTCGACTCTATCTGGAAAGCTGTAAAATGGTATGCAGGTAGAGAATAATTTTTTAATGCAGACAGACTGTTGATCACAAATTTATTTAAAGACGTTAATTAATTTATTGATTTATTCATAGTTAAATTAACCGTATTTTTTTTTAAAAATGTTAATACTTTGAATAAACTTTGTGGGGATAGTGACGTCCCTTGATGTGTTTACTTTTTGGTTCAATAAAAATGGCGGACTCATCATAGACTTTGTGGCCCATTCAAAAGTTTAACGCGTTACAAAGCTAATTTTCTGCCGGCTATAACTTAAACAATACGTCCGTTTGCTGTATTTATTACGTTCCAACACTTATATCAATTTTCAACTGTCTTTTTCATTTAGTTTTACGATAAATTTCTCTAGATCTAAAGATCAGCTGTCGAAGGGAAGTTATGAATCTAGCCTAGATCTAGCCTAGATCTAGATCACTACTAGACTCAGTGTAAATTCTAGATCTAGACTTAATGTAAATTCTACATCTAGAATCTATTTCAGGCCTTAATACATCTAGAATCTATTTCAGGCCTTAATTATTTTATATAAATCTTTGTTTGGCTAATTTAAGATTAAATTTAATTTGAAAGTTACTACTACTAGATCTATGCGCGGAGACTCAAAAGTATAGTATAAAAATTCATTTGTGACGTCACGAGTAAATAGCTAAGTTGGTAGCGTAGCCCGCTCTCATGTGGGTGGCACAGGTTCTAGACCAATATGTCAATGATATTTTTTTTTCAATATTTTTTTTTTTAGATGTGAATGATAAAGTTGCCTATCTGAACTTGGCAGGATACAGGGCAGGTGAAGTAGAGTTCATCTGTTTCTTTGTCCTAAGCATATGAAAGGATAGTGTGGTCAGAGACATGCTCGGCTGGAATCGTTTTTTAAACGATAAAAACAAGTTGTCTGAGACTTGGCGGGACACTGGGCAGGTGAAGTAGAGTTGAGTAGGTCACATGTGACGTCAGTATATGAAGGGATAGTCCGAAATCGGTGTTTTCGGTGTTTTTAAAAGATAAAAAACATATTTTTGAATGTGGGGTCTGTTTTTTGTGACCATAAGTGACACTGCAGTAGCGTAGCGAGGAGGGGGGGGGGCGGGAGGGGAGGCGGGGGGGAGGGGGGAGGCGGGGGGGGGGGGGAAGGGGAGGCGGGGGGAGGTGGAGGGGGGGCGGGGGGACATATGTTGGGGCGCCAAAATGGTTTGGAAAAATAAATTGAAAGGTTGAGGGGGGTGCAAATCGAAAGTTTGAGGGGGGGGGGGGGGGGTTGAAAATCGAAATCTTGGGGGGGGGGGGTTAAAATCGAAAAGTTTGTCCCCGGGCGCCGGGAAGGGTCGCTATGCCTCTGAGTGACAGACGTGATGTTTTTTTTATGGATGACCCCCGAAACCCACAGTTATCCAACGGATGACGGGTATTCTAGTGACTAATTGAAAAGTGGTTTGTAGAATATTACCCCCCACCCCCTTGTAGGCGTATTGCATATATGGCACTTCCGTTATAATGTATAACGTAAAAAAAAAGAAATTACATTGCTTTTCATTTTAAGTTATATTTTTTCTTTTCCTAAGTCTCTTAGTATTAATTATTTCCATTAAACGTAGACATATATAACTTAGAGTAGACCCATAACAGGCCTATTATTAGACCAGAACCAATTTACCAATATGTTAAATTAAAGAAGTTGGCGCCGAGTTCGAAGTTTGGAATTCGAAACTGAGGCTTTTTAAAATTGGCAGTCAGCTACTACTTGATATGATATGAAAAATTACAATCCAAATAAATTAATCGATAATCGATTTTGATCGACCCTGGACAAGATTTCTAGCATGTACAGTTTACGATTGTTCATCCAAATAATTGATGTACACGATGCCAATATTATCCCGTCTCAGTTATGTTAAATTAACATTTAAATATTGTTTATTCGAATCTTACCTAGTATCCGAAAATCTAATCTGAGATAAGAGCTTGGTTCATGGCAGATGCCATTTAATTTAGTCCAGTTTTTTTTCAATGTTAAGTCTTTGGAAAAATGTCGACTAAAGTGAATTGTTCCGTTGCATTATAAGTTCAATCGAACAATGTCACAAAAAGGTAATTGTAGAGGGGCTGTTATCAGTGTTTCTTCCAGACTTTTTTCTCCGGGGTGGGGGGGGGGGGGGGGGGGTGGGGGGCACTTGAAATTTTCGGGGGAGGGGGGGCGGTAGACTTTCTTCGGGGGGGGGGGGGGTGAGGGGGGGGGGGGTGGGCGGACACTGTTAAACGTATATATTTTCTATATAAATTATACACATTTCATTTCGTTCAGGGGGGGGGGGCGGTAGACTTTTTTGGGGGGGAGGGGGGGCGGAGGGGGGGGGGGGGGGGCTAAGCCCTCTCCGAAGAGATGCCTGGAAGAAACTCTGGCTGTAATCCGTGGTCAGAAGCTTTACCTCGTTTGGCATAGGCCAGGGTTTCTTTCAAATACTTTTCTCCGGTGGGGGGGGGGGGGGGGCGACAAATTGGCTTCAGCAATTGACACAACGTTAGGGGTGGGGTGTCATGAACAAAGTTTCTTTCAGGCATCTCTGAAAACATACTTTTACCAGTGTCGTCCTCCCCCCGAAAATATCAAGTGCCCCCCCCCCCCCCCCCGGAGAAAAAAGTCTGGAAGAAATACTGGTCATGAAACGTGAAATCTAATGCCCATTCTTTTTGGCACATTAAACTTATATAATTAAAATTTATCACTACACAAAACTTTTCATTTAAAGCTAGTTTACTGGTATAAAATCGGAATTATTTGTATAAAAGGATATATTGTACTATAATTTTTATGTAAATCCTAGTTATATTTTTCTTGGTTGTTTAAATTTTAAAGAAACAGCACACACTACCCCGCTCTCGTTGTAAGCTGTAACCACTACAAAATTCATTGCAATTATTGAACTCAAACAATGAAAGCAGGAAGTAACTGTAACAATCACGTAGATTATTAGAATGCACATTATTTAATTGACTGGTGCTGTATTTACAAGCGGATATTAGTAGATAATTTACCAGGATGTCGTCGTTATGCGTTACTTTTCATCGCAAACACCCACATACATAGATATATATATTGCTTCACTAGAATCAGATTTTTCAAACTCCAATTTTTAAATTGTTCCAAACAAAACTTTAAATTTCCCCCATTTATATTTAAAGTAGGCTACATGTGGATAATAATAGTGAGTGAAGTAGACACGATTGTTTTTGCAATTATTCTGTGGTAGATTTAAAACAAAAAGATGCATATATTTCCAAAAAGTTCGAAAGAATGAAGTTAAAACAGATTGTATCTGGGTGGGGATATCAATATATATATATATACTAGCTGCATCCCGTGCTCCGCCACGGTAAATCTTTTTTAAATGTACCAACTTGGGAACAGAACAAAACTAAACACAACACAAACGAACGCAAAAAAAAAAAACACAAACGAAAAAACAAACACAACACTCATAACATAAAAACAATTTAAATGCAATCATAAAGGCATATTGCTCACAGTCTAGCCCGTCGCGCCCTTTCCGGTGATTTGCACCCCCCTCAAACTTTCGATTTGCAGCCCTGTCCCCCCCCTCCCCGCCCTAAAACTTTCGATTTCCACCAACAACCCCCCCCCCCCCCATCCCCGTCGCAAATTTTTTTCCAACCAACTTTGGCGCCCCCTAAGGTCGGCTTGGCACCCGGGGACATATGCCCCCCCCACTCGCTACGCCTCTCCTATAAAACCCCTAGCTTGTCCGCAAACCGAAAGATAGAATAATAATTAGTCAACAGTATAAATAATAGGCTGTATTTAAAATATCCGTGTTTTACCTACAATAGTTCACTTTATCCATTCACGCATTTTTTTTCCCAGTACTTTAAATTTTAAAAAATTACAATAAAGTTTCATAACTAAAACCATTGCGCACCTAATGAACGTGATGACGCGTCGATGATAGTGCTGAATAGTTGATTAAAAATTATAAGTCTTAGTAATAAACAGTAGGGCCTACATTTAGTGAATAAAATAAATACAATATTGTTTTTTATCAATCCATGCTAATTATTATTTTCAAACAATAATTTCCTCTTACACATCCGAATAATTTGCATTCACATTTTGCTAATTATATTATCGCAACACTAATTCCTTCTATGACGAACGTATATTTGCATTCACATTTTTTATTAGCGTGAGTTTAATGTATTTTTAAATTACCTCCTTTGTCAAAATTAGAAAAAAGAGTTAAATTAATTTGATTTTTTTTACCGTACTGTTATTATGTTATTGAAATGTATCCACTTTTTCTGGGAATATAAACGAAAATGATATTTGACATTAATACTTTTAATATGTTTTAGCAGTGTGCGTGTATTTAATATTTTCTTTACGTTATGCAAAAAGTAAAAACAGTGGCAATTACAAAATAGCTCTATGTCGTTATATAAACAAACCCTACTCTATTACTTATAATAAGACACTGCGGTGCACTGAAAAGCACAGCATGGTGCGATGTTTACTTTTATTGTTTCAAAATCTATAGCGATGACGGACTGACACACGCTCAGCCCGCTTATATTATAGATATATATATATACTAGCTGCATCCCGTGCTCCGCCACGGTAAATCTTTTTTAAATGTACCAACCACCACCCCCCTCGCAAATTTTTTCCAACCCACTTTGGCGCCTCCTAAGGTCGGCACCCGGGGACATATGCCCCCCTCGCTACGCCTCTCCTATAAAACCCGAAAGATAGAATAATAATTAGAAATCAGCATAAATAATAGGCAGTATTTAAAATATCCGTGTTTTACCTACAATATTTCACTTTATCCATTCACGCATTTTTTTCCAGTACTTTAAATTTTAAAAATTTACAATAGTTTCATAACTAAAACCATTGCGCACCTAATGAACGTGATGACGCGTCTATAATAGTGCTGAATAGTTGATTAAAAATTATAAGTAATAAACGGTAGGGCCTACATTCAGTGAATAAAATAAATAAAAGATTGCCTTTTATCAATCCATGCTAATTATAATTTTCTAACTATAATTTCCTCTTACACATCCGAATAATTTGCATTCACAATTTGCTAATTATATTATTGCAACACTAATTCCTTCTATGACGAACGTATATTTGCATTCACATTTTTTTATTAGCGTGAGTTTAATGTATTTTTAAATTACCTCTTTTGTCAAAATTAGAAAAGAGTTAAATTAATTTGATTTTTTCTACCGTACTGTTATTATGTTATTAAAATGTATCCACTTTTTCTAGGAATATAAACGAAAAAGATATTTGACATTGATCCTTTTAATATGTTTTAGCAATGTGCGTGTATTTAATATTTTCTTTAAGTTATGCGAAAGAGTAAACACAGTGGAAATTATAAAATAGCTCTATGCCGCTATATAAACAAACCCTACTCTAATACTTATAATAAGACACTGCGGTGCACTGAAAAGCACAGCATGGTGCGAATGTTTACTTTTATAGTCCCAAAATCTATAGCGATGACGGAAGGAAGGACTGACACACTACCAGCAGCGTTATATTATAGATATCTATATACTACTAAAAGTCAAGTTTGTTTACATGTTTGAATATTTATTTTTTTGTTTGTTTGTTTGTTTGCCTGATTAACTATTGCTCATGGTTGCACTCATCGTGGAAAGCTGTAAAATAGTATGTAGGTAGAGAAAAATTTTTGTTTTAAGACAGACTGTTAATCACAAATTTATTTAAAGACGTTAATTAATTTATTGATTTATTCATTGTAAAATTAACCGTATTTTTTTTAAAATGTTAATACTTTGAATAAACTTTGTGGGGATAGTGACGTCCCTTGATGTGTTTACTTTTTTGGTACAATAAAAATGGCGGACTCCATCATAGACTTTGTGGCCCATTCAAAAGTTTAACGCGTTACAAAGCTAATTTTCTGCCGGCTATAACTTAAACAATACGTCCGTTTGCTGTATTTATTACGTTCCAACACCTATATCAATTTTCAACTGTCTTTTTCATTTAGTTTTACGATAAATTTCTCTAGATCTAAAGATCAGCTGTCGAAGGAAAGTTATGAAGCTAGCCTAGATCTAGATCTAGATCTATCTAGATCTAGCCTAGATGTAGGTCACTAGACTCAATGTAAATTCTAGATCTAGACTTAATGTAAATTCTACATCTAGAATCTATTTCAGGCCTTAATTATTTTATATAAATCTTTGTTTGGCTAATTTAAGATAAAATTTAATTTGAAAGTTACTACTACTAGACTTAGATCTAGATCTATGCGCGGAGACTCAAAAGTATAGTATAAAAATTCACTTGTGACGGCACGAGTAAATAGCTAAGCTGGTAGCGTAGTCGGCTCTCATGCAGGTGGCACGGGTTCTAGACCAATATGTCGATGAAATTTTTTTTTCAATTTTTTTTTTTTAGATGTGAATGATAAAGTTGCCTATCTGAACTTGGCAAGATACAGGGCAGGTGAAGTAGAGTTCATCTGTTTCTTTGTCCTAAGCATATGAAAGGATAGTGTGGTCAGAGACATGCTCGGCTGGAATCGTTTTTTAAACGATAAATACATGTTGTCTGAGACTTGGCGGGACACTGGGCAGGTGAAGTAGAGTTGAGTAGGTCACATGTGACGTCAGTATATGAAGGGATAGTCCGAAATCGGTGTTTTCGGTGTTTTTAAAAGATAAAAAACGTATTTTTGAATGTGGGGTCTGTTTTTTGTGACGATAAGTGACACTGCAGCAGCGTAGTGAGGAGGGGGGGGGGGCGGTAGGGGAGGGGAGGCGGGGGGGGGGGGGGGGAAGGGGAGGCGGGAGGGGAAGGGGAGGCGGGGGGAGGTGGATGGGGGAAGGGGGGGCGGGGGGGGGGACATATGTTGGGGCGCCAAAATGGTTTGGAAAAATAAATTGAAAGGTTGAGGGGGGTTCAAATCGAAAGTTTGAGTGGGGGGGGGGGGTGCACATCAAAAGTTTGAGGGGGGGGGGGGTTCAAATCGAAATCTTGCGGGGGGGGGGGGGGGGGTTCAAATCGAAAACTTTGTCCCCGGGCGCCGGGAAGGGTCGCTCTGCCTCAGAGTGACAGACGTGATGTTTTTTGATTGATGACCCCCGAAACCCACAGTTATCCAACGGATGACGGGTATTCTAGTATATATATAAAAATATACTATATATATAGTTATTTTAGATTAACAGAAGAAACATTCAATCATTTAATTAAGAGAACAGCTACTTACAACCTATTCAAATAGTCTTATCCACCGTTAACTGCTTGTGCAGTTCACGAAGAACCAACCGAAACTACAAGTGTGCTACCACTGCATAAGCCGGACCAGGAAATAAATTACCAGCTCTAGGATAAACAGAAAAGTGGTAACTGTGTTATTTTAATGGCTGTGTTAGCTATGAAAGCTATTTTATTGCACATATTACATAATATATACACACGTGTATATATATATATATATATATATATATATATATATATATATATATATATATATATATACACACGTGTATATATATAGTTATATATATATATACGTGTATATATATATATATATATATATATATATATATATATATATATATATATATATATATATATATATATATATATATATATATATATATATATATATATATATATATATATATATAAGAGAAAGATAGAGGGTTTAGGCCAAAAATGGTATGAAACAGAGATAAGGATAGCTGTATAATTATGTCATGGTTTGAGTTTAGGCACCAATCAAATTTATTTGTGAAATATTTTCTGGATCCTATGTATCTTAGAGAACCGATAGCAAAAACATTACATATAAATCGTTTAAATATTTTTTGTCGCATTAGTTGGGCTGCAGTTTTCTTATATGTCGCACATAATTTGACATTTAAAATTCGATACAACAATATCATGAACTATTTTACGACCGGATTTCTGGGCCAATGATCGAGGTAGAAGAAAAGATAACAGCTTGTGTTAAAGCAATGGCCTAAAAAAACTGTCGGTCGTTCTAGCTACAGTCTTTGTGTTTATTTCCAAAAGCTGAAGCTGACAACAGTACGTTTTGGTGACCAGTGACCCTGCTTGTTCATCTTTTTCGGCGATGTTCAGTAGCGTAGCGAGGGTTTGGGGCGGGCGGGGGGTGACATATGTCCCCGGGCGCCGACCTTAGGGGGCGCCAAAATGGGTTGGAAATATAAGTCGAAAGTTTGATGGGGGGTGTAAATCGAAAGTTTGAGGGGGGGGGTGCAAATCGAAAAGTTTGTCCCCGGGCGCCGGAAAGGGTCGGTACGCCTCTGGCGATGTTAGATACTACCCGGAAATTCGCTCTGTCTATCGTTCCAATAATTTTGTTCTTCATTTGAAGTTTGAATTTTGCCAGTTTTTTCCCTCACCGGCCTGGGATTTGTTTTCCTCACACTCAAAGTTCTGATTGTTGCATAGAGCGTCCTGAGATCTCCTTTGTTGACTGCTGCTTCAGCCTGTCCTGCCATTTCATTTAGTAGGGCAATATTTCTCCAATCTAGATTTTTGTTTTCTCTAAAATTGTTTCATCTTGTTTCGCACAGGCCAAGCACCATAAGATGATACTGTTGCATTTATTTTTCACTGCCTGTGACCATCCACGTGTTTCCCACAGAGTTATGACGTTCCATGTTCCTATGGGAATAGTTTTTTTCACTTTAGTTTTGGGGCTGCGATTTTAATTTTTCGCGGTCGAAGAAGGGGCGTCGGCTCTGTAGCTTCTTTGTGGGTTTGGCTTCATTGCGTTATACTTCTATTATGTACTTCTATTATGTGGAGCCTTGATTTTTTCGAGAACTGGGTTAACTTTAGATTTGGCTTTATTCTCTGTAACTATACTTTGTTTTATGTAGAGAAGTAGTAAGCCCATAACACAATCTCTAACTTGAAGAGCCAGAGTCATCGTTTACGGAAAAATGCGCACAAAAAATGTGCAACGTAAAATGCGCAAACAAAAATAGCGCAACAGAAAAATGCGCATTTTTCTTTATTCGCATTTATCTGTGGGCGCGAAATTCCGTTTGCGTTTTTTTCTGTTAACACATTTTTCATGCGCATTTTTTTGGTCACCAGTCTCGCCATCTCCCCCTCCCGCTATACACACGTGTTTAAAAAATTCGATATTTTTTGACCTACCCCTTTGATATAGAGGTCATGAATGGGTAACCCCTATAGAAAAAGGAAAACTGATGTTCAGAACAGCCAGTCAAGTGAGATTTAGCCCTACGTCCAGCTATTTTCTCCCTTGTCAAGTTTTGCAACCATATCATAGATGCAGGTTATTTAGCGCCCCAACGCGAATAGTTATATATAGGCCTAATTTGAGGAAGGGGCGCAAAATTGATAGTTCATCAGTGCACCGAAATAGATAGCTACGCGTTTGTATATTACCCTTTCTTTAGCTTATATAACCAAAGTTATTACTTATTGGGTGCTCTTTTTAAAAATACCGATCACACATTTTTGCACCCCCAACAGATAGCGTCCTAGGCAACCGCCTAGTTCGCCTTATATGTAGCGCCGGCCGTGCATAGATCATCTATTAGATGGGTGGACTTAAAGGCACGTTCTACGGACTCGAGCTTGAGAATTGTAAAATGCTACTTAGATTAATAGTCGCACCAGAGTTATCAAGTATTTGTTGACCAAAATCGAACGTTAAAATTAAATAACTTTATACAACTTACATACGCGTTAAACACGCATTCTGGAACAGTGTAACCGTCAAGGGTTCTCTATAAACGACGTCATACTTTTGTATTTTATAAAGGATTTTTTTTTTAAGTTGAAATTTTAACAGTTATATTGTATTTTCTCAGATATGTTTTTGATAATTTGTTTTTGCTAAAAGTTTTTGTAAATGAACCTGAGCTGTATTTTCTAAATTTTTAATCATAAGTAAATCAAGTGAATTGTTACGTTTTTGGCTAAATTTACTTACCTTGTGGATATTGTTTTGTAAGGGAATCAACTCAACTTACATTTCAGAAATTCAAAATTGAGATTTTGTTACAGAGTATGCTGAAATATGAAGTCATTTTAATTTTAGGGAAGGGGGAATAATAATTTTGTGAAAGCTAGATAGATGGCAACCATCATCACATTCCCTCAACGCCCATTTCCGCACAAGGCATCAAAAAGTGAGTGCCGTTTCGCCCTGTCTCTAGCTATAACCTCTGCCTGTTATAATGTTAAGTATCTCTCTTTTAACTTTTCCCTATTTATCTTCTACTTGTTTCTTTTGGCCGCCCTCGTTTTCTCTTTCCCTGTGATGTCCACCTTAAAGCTATCCTAGCCTGATATTTTTTTCTAAGCTACATAACCTAGATGATTTAAGATTACTTAAGAAAAATCGTAAATGTGCACAAAAATGTATTCGAAAAGTAAAGCAAAACTCTTCGGTTGTCATTTCAAATTTATTTAGTGTACAGCAACAGCATACAAAATAAAAATAAATCATTCTAGATTTTTGGTATATGCTAGAATAGCATGTATATAACTACAACAGTTTTTGTTAAATTAGACATATGTACAATAAGAAATATCTAATGTTAATTAGCATTTAAGCCCCTATTTATACCTCCTAATATTTAAAAAAAAATTAACAGCAAGCATTTTATTGAAATAAATTTTAACTTGAATTAAAGGCAATGTTATCATATACTATTGCTCTGTTTAGTTTATTATTATTATCTAGTTTTGGAATACTTCCAATATCTCTTTCAGGGTAGTTACTGTAGTCATGTATTTCATGGTAGACATTATCTGTGTTGGTTGAAGCGCTGACGTTTTCCATTAAGTTATTAGATGAAATAGAAGTACCTGATTTTTTTGAAACATTGAAATTTTATATCTATGGCGTAAGCTGTACATCACTACTTAAAGATGTGTTTGTAAAAACAACAACTGATACAGTTGATTATAATACTTTCTTTATGAATTTCTAATTATTTTAAAGTTTTAAATTTATTTATGTGCAGCCGTTTAGCTTTAAAATTAACCTTAAAATGCATATAAATAAAAGAGTAAATTGTTGTGCCGTTAAATATTGGTAGCCTTTTAAAATATATATTAAAGAAATATATTGTCAGCGATTCAATTTCGGCATACAAAGCCGTTACATGTTTTTAAATAATGGAAACTGCTTACCATGAAGTACATCATACTGATGATCATCTTGGTAAGTTCTGTTTGCTTTATCGTAGGGATCCATTTCAACTCTTTCTTCGGATTTTCTTCTATTGTGTATACGTTTCACACAAAATACAACACCTGCTAGTAGTATCATAAAAAGGAAAAGACCAACGCCTAAAAACACCCAAAGTCCAATGTTTTTATCATCTGCGTCTGACAGAAAAAAAGAAACAAAACCATTAAAGTGAAAAATTGTATAAGCTATGGAACGTATTTTTGTTTAAGTATTTGTTAAGCTGTGTGGACTTTGATGATGTTCACTGCATGGTTAGATGATGTACCTTGTGTCGATAGAGACCCAGATGACACGGCATCACAACCAGCATTGTTGCACTGGATAACAAGAAGTCTGTTAAAAATAAAGGAACACAGAAACAAATAGAGTGTGATGTGTTATTATTTTTCTAATATGCGCAGTAAGTATATAAATTATGCTGCATCCGATAATGGAAGAGAAAAAGGTAACACAAACGAAAATAAGGGCTATGTCTTTAGTATCTACTCCCCGAACTAGGTCTACAACTACATACAACTAGAATTATATACCTGATAGAAAAATGTGGAATATAAAAAAAAAAAACAAGAAAAAAAGCAACAATCAACTTGCTTGAATTTGGTGTTAGATGGCAAAGGTCCATTGCAAAACTCATTGTCATCAGATTTACAATTCCCACTGCTCCCAACGATGTAATTTACAAATTCTTCACTAGAACCTGCAGTAAGTTAAATAGTGTTTGAAAAATGAAGTTGCAAGCAGATTAATAAATTAATGTAAACAAATTTTTAAATTTTCTTATTGGTGAACGACGATACATACATACATGCACAAAAACATATATATATATATATATATATATATATATATATATATATATATATATATATATATATATATATATATATATATATATATATATATATATATCAGATACTGCACTACAATGCGGCGTCTCAGAAGAGCCAAAATACCTTTTAACTGTTCTATCCAATGTCGAGGTGTAGCTTGATATCCTATTCTGAAGTCAGATTTCTTCGCGGCTGACCAATTTTCATACGAATTTAATGACCTTCTTCGTCTTGCTATTAATTAAAAATAGTTAAACAAACATTAAACAATGTTTTAATTTACATTGACTGCAATACTTTACCAAAGTGAAAATACTATGAAATGCAATATTAAACGTTAAGCTTGTTCACTTAGTTCAAGAAATTGTAATTATGTAGTAATGTCTTTATATCGGGACTAGCTGAACCCTGAAAATTATATGTTTAAGCCTCCTGTTATTAATCTAGGTCGGTGTCGTTGGCTAAAATTTGGAGGTTGATTCGTTAAAGAAAAAATTATCATCTAACTACATTTTTAAAATTAATAATCATGTAAAAAAACAAATTCAACAATCAATGGAAACATGTAATACATATAAAATAATAAGGTCGATAATTTTAATTTAAGGGGCAGAAAACATGGCAAATTTGGCTTATTAAAAAAAAACATTTAAAAAAAAACAACAGGCAATTATTTTGTTATGTTTAGTACAGGTAAAAGAACCAAAATTTCAGCACTTGCCATTAGCATAACAGTCGGATTTTTCGCCACAAACAACAAGCATTAAATCCTTTACTAGACCCTGTCTTTCATCAGTTAAACATGTTCTGCAGACTTTAGCAACTAGTGTTGTTTCTGTTGTAGTTATTATTTCAACTATTGTTTTATCTGGAAACATTTCCTGAAGTCTTGGTACTGATGAAAAATAAATTCGACTATAAAGGAAAACAAATAAACTTTTGAAAAATATACTAGAACACTTACTAAAATTGTATTTATTGATTCATTATCATGAGATTTTTTGTTTACTGGTACAGCAAAATACAAACATTTTTCCCCAAAAGATTATACTTTTTAAAAAGCCATAAATAAAGTAAGAATTTAACATCATAAAGACATAATTCGAAATTCCATGATAATATATCTAATTTATTTTTAATGTTTATTTTTATTTAAGATACACGTATCATTTTGTAATGTTTGAGTTAATTGGCAGAAGTTGTATTATCTGCAACAGTCAAATAATAAATCACGATATGGGATTAAAGAGAAGAAAAAATAATATAGCAATTACAAAAAAGGTAATTTTAAGCTTATGATTTAGCTGAAACTTATGATGCAAACAAAACAAAGAGTTAGTCATAATAAGCACATTAATTGTTAGCATTTTTGGAATTCGTTTTATTTCTCTAAGCTATTCTACAATTAACCTTTGGGCGCTGTATATAGTGCTTTATCAATTGAATAACTTCCTTGATATTGTCCATTGATTGTCATAATCTGCGAAAACAACATATTAATTAGGAAACCAAATTATGAGAAAAATATTAACTTTAAAATATCTAATATTTTAGTAAACGTTTTTTTTTAATGTGACGGAGTGGTCAGGCAATAGAGCGTTCGACTGCTAACCCGAAATACTCGAGTTCGAATCTTGGATTATAGTCTGTAGAACGTGTCTGAGTCCACCCAGCTGTGATGAGTAATTTATTCACGTTTCGGAAAGTGAAGGTAGTTGGGCACAATGATGACCAGTATCCCTTCATAGGCCGTGTTCAAGAAATAGATATGTATTTTATCTACCTTGGTAGATAGGTCCGAAAGGTTGCCTGATTTGAGTAATATTACTTAATTAATAAGTCCAGTACACCGATTATGTGCCTAATAGAAAGAAAAAGTGGTAATCTACATGGCTTCCCCATAGCATAAAAAGAACTATAAAATCGTATTGAAGGCGGGCCGTTGTTAGTGACCCAATGTCTCGTTCCAGTGGCCCGATATGGTGCTCGTGGCCTGATGTCTTGTTCTGTGGCCAGACGTTTGTTTCAGTGGACTGATATGTTGTTTTTGTGGCCGGGAATCGCCCTGCCTTTGTGTGACGAACTAAATCGTTTAGAGTACTTGTGTGAATTCATGAAAGGATTTAACCGTGTTTGTTTTAGGTTCACAAGGATGGTTTCTTGAATGTAAAAGTCGGACAGTGTCTCATTGTATTGTTTTCATTGATTAAGTCGTTTTGACTTGCATTTCTTTTGTGACGTTTAATGAATGTAATAAATGTATTGAACTGTGGGTTAACAAGTTTCATTTTTAGTTTAATATTGGTGTTGTTTAGATGTGTAATTAATTTTGCTCAGGTCTTGTTAACCTTCTTGTTCAAACGAGAATGCACGGATTTGTGAGAATAATACCATCACTATCTCTCTTCTCATCGGTAACTCCACTCCCCTTACACATAATCATATCAGTTTTCTAAACTCAGATTTTCATGTTCAAATTTTAGCAATTCAATTTAATTTAGTATTGTTTAGAGTTATATTAAATACAATTTAAAATTGAAACAATATTTTGCTGCCTCATTTCACTTGTTAAAATAATACTTGCAACTTTAGATATAAAAATAATGACATATGAATTATAAAAAAATCGTTACTTGAAGTAAGTAGGTTCTTTCCACTAATAAATCATTTAATAGAACTGACAATGTTGTTTCACAAGAGTTTGGAGCTTCGATTTTTTGTACCGTGCTGTTCTCTATCTGTTTTAATAAAAGGTAAAAAAAGTAGTCTAGCTTTATAAACATTAAACAATTCAACAGATAAAATGTTCTTACAGATAAGGAATGGATGAGATCACCTTTATTTTTAAAGAAATAAAGTAGGTAGCTTTCAGATTTTACTTACATATAGGTAATATAAAACATAGTTTATATGAATTGTCTAATAATAATAATAACTATTAAAACATTATTATTGAGACTTACTTCATTTATGTTGCTTGTGGATACAAGTTTTTTCAAAATTCTATACCCTGTGATAGTTCCATTTCGTTCCTGTTCTGCAGGACATGTAATTGTGATGTAAATATCCAGGGCCATTGTAGAATTAGACATTAATTGAAATTGGGCTATCCCAGGAACTAGAAAAAATAATATGTTAAAAATACGAGCGTATAACAGGTAAAATAAGTAATAATGAGTTAAAACTACAAATAATGTGGTCGTAAAGTATAAGTAACAGAATGGAAAAATAGAAAAATATGTAAGGTATTAAAATATAGAGACAAATTTTACCCTATATGTATATTGTAACAAATACGAAGTGATTCAATTCATTGCAATACTTATTTTCATCATATCTGTTAATCTTTATCAGAGGCGTAGCGACCCTTCTCGGCTCACGGGGACAAACTTTCAATTTGGCGCCCCCCTCGGGAGCAAATTTTCAATTTGCATCCCCCCTCAACTTTTTGATTTGCGCCCCCCTCCCCTCAAACTTTCGTTTTGCACCACGCCCCCCTCAAACTGCAAAAAAGCTGCTAAATCGACATTTTAATTTGTTTTTATGTTCCACCCTGCCCCCACCCCCCCATCGCTACGCCTCCGATCTTTATCAGTCCATTTATTACCATTCATAAACGTTTTTCTAACAATGATGACAGTAGCTCCCGCGCCTTCACGTGTGTAAGCATCAGCCGATCCTACACTATTCTCAACGAGACTGTCGTTGAGTGGCTTATCAACAGTGTCGGTATATAATAACGCTATAGATTTTTTCTCATTTGATTCTGTCGTTGAGACTCTAATTATAGTTATAAACTGTAAAAACTAGCTAACGGAATAAAACCATTTCGATTAATTAATCGCTTAAAATATTTAATATAAGAAAAATTAAACAACCATTCATTTTACAGAGCTAATAATAATTAATATTATAAATAAACCGGGAGTGATCTCCCCTAAACTTTCTCGAATATTTTTATATAAAATAACAGGGGATGGGAACTCGGGCTATAGACATGATTTTTAATCCATTTTAAATACTTAAAGTTTTAAAAATAGAATAAAATCTCGTAGACAAATTAATTGCACACCAAGTGAACGCGAAATAAAAAAGCGCATAATAGTGCGAAATATTATTAGTACTTTTAAAATTTGCATTAGTTTTTTGAGAAATCGGAAGTAGCGTAAATTACTACTTCCGGTCAACGGAAATTACTCAAAATTTAACAGAAGGTAGAGAATTAGATCTTTTACTTACATGTGAAATTTCATTTATCTATCTGAAATAGTACTCAAGTTATAGGCTTTTGAAAAATTCAAAGTAGAAAAAGTACCACTTCCGGTTATCGGAAATCGCTCAAAAGTTGATACGGATCTACGATTTTGATAAAATACTTATATATGAAATTTCATCAACCTAGCAGTAACGGTACTCAAGTTATCGTGTTTACACACGGACACACAGACAGACACACACACACAGACACAGACATACGGACAAGATTGCAAAATTATGTTTTTCCGTATCAGTGAGGTGTAAAACGTCGAGATTTGTAAAAATCTCGATTTTTTTTTTTTGCACGATTACAATACTTTCTCTATACTACGTATATACGAGAAAGTAAAAATGTATCTTCTGTCTTTAAAATTGAAAATTAAATTATTTTTAGCAATATAAATTAATACAGTGGATTGCTGAATTTAATTGTGATCATAGTTATGATTAATTTTAGAGATTGTATGATTAATTTATGCACAATTTAGAATTACAGAATATTGATTATTCGGTATAGAAAACATTAGGGTAGAGATTACTAAACGATATAATATAGGATTATGTAATATAGAATATATTAGTATATTATTATAGAATCTAGGCTATACAACAAGTAATACATGATATGATTGCAAAATAGAAAAAATACATAATATAAAGGCCCATTTTTTAATCGAATTTAAGACTCATTTCGTTTAGAATATGTTATTACAATTACAAATATAAAATTGCAGAATACGTAATAGCTATTTTTATCGAATTTATACATAGAATGTGCTATATAATCTTAAGAACATGATTATGTAGTGGCGTAGGTACAAGGTGTGCCAAGGGGCTATACCCCCCCCCCGATATATATATATATATATATATATATATATATATATATATATATATATATATATACATATACATATACATATACATATTTACTGTACTCAAGTAGTACCCCTAACCAGAGGCGTCACAAGGTTGGGGGGGGGGGGCGGGGCTGCGGACTGCGCAAGGTGGCAAAATTTCGGGGGTGACACCATGGCGAAAAATAGCAAAATATATAGAAGAAGTAAGCATTTTGCCAGTTCAATAAATGACTAATGAGAGTTAACTGTACTAATAACTGACTGCAGATAAAAAAATATACAATTAACTGTGCACGTTTAAAAACTATCATTCAGAGGGGGGGGGGGTGAGGGGAGATGACACAAACTGCAAAATGTACAGGTGAATACATGCTTGTTAAATTTTTGGATAACAGATTTGCTAAGCGACGACCGGAGAGAGGCTGATACCAAAATCTAATAATTTACGATGAAAACGATGCTTTTTTTCACATGAATTAATAGGTGGATTATGTGCAAAATTTGACGCCATTGGGGAAAATGGGAAGTCACCAAATGTAGCTATATATATATATATATATATATATATATATATATATATATATATATATATATATATATATATATATATATATATATATATATATATATATATATATGCATATGTAGAATTATTTATATTTCTCTCTATGTATATATATAATGAAGTTTTGCTTGTTTGTTTGTGGGTTTGTTTATGTCCTCTATGCAGCACTACACCTTTCATCCTATGGCCATGCAACTTAAGTTAAGAATACCACTGGATATATTTCACAAGCACGGTGCCCCAGCAGGGCGCGAATCGATTCTATATATAGATCCCTATATAGGGTATATATACGTAAAAGTAGATTGCGGTTTAATCCCGTTCATCCGCTCGCCATAAAACTTCAGGGGAGGTTATTTTTTTTTTATTTTAACAGGGCGGCGCTTCTGGAGGGTGCAATTTTTCACTACACAGTTTGTAAAAAACAAAACGGATGCTGTTTGACATCGTTTATCTGAGTGCCGTTAAACTTTCGAGAGTTAATGAAAACACTCAGGAGAAGGTTTCTGCGAAAACAAAAATTAAAATTTATTATGGGCGTTTCCCTGGAGGGTGCGATTTTTGTTAATAAACGGCTTGGCGCCTGAAAATCCAGGGCGGCGATATTAAAACTGCATGGGGGCTAAGGTAAAAAAGCAACAACAGGCGCAGCCGCCGGCGCCCCGGATATTACGTAACCCGAAGCGCCCCGTGCTACCATGTGAACACTATGACGCCTACGTTCGTTTTTTTTTTTTAATTTATACACTAAAGACACGATGGGCAACAATAATTTTTGACTATATGGAATCTGGCGCGTCTGCCGGCTCCCCGGCAGGAAGCGATTTGGCGCCCTGAGATATCCTAAGGTTGTGTTAAAGAGCACTCTACAATATTGACCCTGTGGCACACGACATTCGATGACAATTTGTTTGACCCGATGCGCCACTGGCTTCGGGAGGAACACTATGAGTTTTAAAAGAGCGCCCTACAGTAGGGAAATTTTTTGTCTACTGCACCACTGGCGTGTGGTCTAGCGCCCCTGTGTGGGTCCCTCATAAACACTATTGCGCCTACGTTCGTTTTAAAGAGTGCGATACATTATGGATACAATGGGCTACTGTGTGCGGTAGAATTTGCGCCTCAACAACTATGATGAAAGCAATATAACACCGGCTTTGATTACATTTAAATTGTTTAGATTTAGAAATCAATGTCAAGCGTAAAAAAATACGTGATTGCTAATGTAATTATGGAATCCTCTTAAAATATTGCGTCAGTCTGTCTTCTGAGACCGCAGCAACGCGCGGGACGGGTACGCTGGTTTAATATATATTTCTTCTATATAAATAATTCTCTTCATGGATACCATAGAAAACACCAAGCTGTAAGCGCCCCTAGCAGCCCCCTCTCTTTCTCTCTATCCCTACCACCCCCATCCCTACATGGTCTGGTGAGCTGTGGTTCAAGCTAAATGTTTACAATCGTAGAGCCGGGTTTAGTGACAGCTATTAGGGGCAGATAATTTAGTTTGAAACGATTTTAAACTTAGTGGAGGTAACTCAGAGGGGGCTGCTTTCACGAGGAGGGGGGGTAGGATTTTTGGGAAAGGAGGGTGGGGAGGGGGGGTTATCGTCCTTAACGAGCTACTGATAGTGTTTTAAAGCAAATATTTTCAGTGGCAGCATTGTTACTGTCAAATTCACAAATTATGAATTACTGAAAAGTAGAAAATGAAACAACAAAATAGCGGCGTATGATAGCGGCTCGTAAAATATAAAACACAATGTAAATACCTTTGTTATACCTACGGAAAATAATAATATGTAACATGGATTCCTGAAATTTTGCGCTGCTTTAATTTCTAACGTTGGGATCCTCCATCAACATCCATACTCTCCTTTAGTATGTTCAGGCTTTTTTTTTCATTTATGGGAAGGGATGATCGGAAAGTGTGACGACACATTTTTGCTTTCATCCGTTATTTCGGGCTTTAAAAGATTGCTTTTGGTATTAATTCATTTATTAACTCAATGTTTATCGAGGTCAGTACATATTATAATAAACCGGGAGTGATCTCCCCTAAACTTTCTCGAATATTCTAATATAACACTACGGGGAATGGCAACTCGGGATATAGACATGATTTTTAATCCATTTTAAATACTTAAACTTTTTAAAATAGAATAAAACCTCGTAAAAAAAAAGAATTGCACACCAAGTGAACGTCAAATAAAGATGTGCATAATAGTGCGCAACATTATTAGTAATTTATAAATTTACGTGCGTTTTTTGAGAAATCGGAAATAGCGTAAATTAGTACTTCCTGTCAACGGAAATTACTCAAAATTTGACAGAAGGTAGAGAATTAGATCTTTTACTTACATGTGAAATTTCATTTATCTATCTGCAATAGTACTCAAGTTATAGGCTTTTGAAAAATTCAAAGTAGAAAAAGTACCACTTTCGGTTATCGGAAATCACTCAAAAGTTTATACGGATCTATGATTTTGATAAAATACTTATATATGAAATTTCATCAACCTAGCTGTAACGGTACTCAAGTAATCGTGTTTACACACAGACACACACAGACACAGACATACGGACAAGATTGCAAAATTATGTTTTTCCGTATCAGTGAGGTGTAAAACGTCGAGATTTGTAAAAAATCTCGATTTTTTTTTTTTGCACGATTACAAGACTTTCTCTATACTTCGTATATACGAGAAAGTAAAAATGCAGTTTCATGGGAACGGCGGAGGGGGTTATGTATTGAGGTGTAGTGTTTTTAAAGAGAGTGGTGGGGGGGGGGGGGGAGCGAAGATCTGGCTTTTTGTGAAAATTTGTTACAATTAGAGAAGGGGGGTTTGGTGCAAAATCGTCTGAAGAGTGAGTCGTGGTTAATGGGTGACCACTTTATGATTGTATATTGACGTCACCATCATTTTGGGCGGTGGCTTTATTATGTGACGATATGTAACGAGAAAAAAGAGGGTTGAGTTAATGGCGTAGCATTTATTTTGCATTTTTTAAGGATACAAATAATAAAAACACTGCTTATTTTGTTTTACATGTGTGACGACATTGTGTTAACCAAATGTATTTGTAATAGATTGAAATAATTGTGAGGTCAAGGGAACTCACTCTTCTGTATTAGTTATATTTATAATATTGTTATCTTGAGTGATGTCCCTTGTGTACTTCCTTCCGTCCTCTCTGTGTGTTACCATCGTGGTAGTTAGACCCATTAAATGTGTTATATACAACCACAGGCTTCTGTCGTCAATCTATTATAACTGGCGACGAAGGATAAACATCTACTAGAAAGAGCACCTACTTACGCAAAAAAGAGGTTTGCTAGAGCTTATTAGCTAATTATTTCTAGAATTATGGCGCTGTATGGCCAAATAAAAGAATTTGATGCGAATGATGAAATCATTCAAGATTACCTAGAGAGGTTAAGCTTTTACCTAGAAGCTAACAACGTGACGATAGAAGCCAAAAAGAGAGCTGTTTTGTTAACAGTCATAGGGCCTCAACAATTTAGGCTACTAAAGGACTTATGCGCACCAGCTAGTCCAGATACCAAGAGCTTTAACGAGCTGAGCAAATTGCTAACAGACCACCATGCGCCTGTACCATCAAAGTTTCTATGTCGAGCTAGATTTGACAGTAGGACTCGTCAACCAAACGAGTCAATATCAGAATATGTTGCTGCTTTACGTCATTTAAGTAGATTTTGTGAATTCGGCGATACGCTGTCTGACAGACTATGTGAAAAGTTTGTGACAGGTGTAAACAGCCCTGATATTCGAAGAAAGTTGCTGCTCGAGTCAGATCTAAAATTGGAAAAAGCAATACAACTTGCAACTTCATTCCAGCAGTCATCAGATGCGGCGAAATCTCTTACGCCTTCAGAGATCCATGCAGTAAACAGCAGGTTAGTCAATAAACATCAACCCCATCAGAGCATTCCAACTTATGCTAAACAGCCTGCTCGTTCAAATCCTAGATCTAAATCTAGTAATAATTATCAAAAATGTCATCGATGCAAAGGTCCCCATGCATCTCATCGGTGCAAGTTCAAGTTAGCAACTTGTTATAAGTGCAGTAAGCAAGGTCACATTGCCAAGGCCTGCTTTGCAAAGTCTTCGTCTGTTGCTAAATCTAGCCAGTCAAGACAGTACCGCAACCAAAGGCAGCACTATGTTAACTCTCACCAAGACTACCTAACCCAACCAATGAACCACTCTACCTGTGAAAATGCTCAAACTGATTCGCAGCCGGATTTCAACCTATTCTCTGTGAAATCAATAAGTCATGCTCCCATCAATGTACCAGTTTATATCAACGGTAAGAGCATCAGCTTCCAACTTGACACTGGAGCATCTCTAACAGTCATAACAAAGAAAGGTTTTGACGCTGTCACAGAAGGATCAGTGTCTCTACAGCCGTGTCACAAGTGTCTAACAACATACACTGGTGACAATGTTCCGGTAATAGGAGAGTGTATGGTTCATGTAAGTTATAATGGTCAAAGCGTTAAACTTCCTCTTCTTGTGGTTGAAGGAAATGGACCGCCATTACTAGGTAGGAACTGGTTAAGTGATCTTAAGTTAAATTGGGAGAGTATTTGTTCATTGAAGAATGTAAAAGAATCTAGTCTTACTTCACTAGATAAAGTTATATCTGAAAATAAATGTGTTTTTGGTAACTCTGGATTACTAAATGATAGAACAGTGAAGTTAAGTATTAAAGACACAAATCCAAGATACTGCAAAGCTAGAGTTCCACCTTATGCAATGAGGAACAAAATTGAAAATGAGCTAAGTAGATTGGAATCTAATGGCATTATAAAGAAGGTAGACTATTCCGATTGGGCGACACCCATTGTGCCAGTGTTAAAGAAGGATGGTTCTATAAGAATTTGTGGAGATTATAAAACTACACTGAATAAGCAAATAGAGCTAAATAGGTACCCTATACCTAACATTGAGGAAATCTCTTTGAATTTGGCAGGAGGAGACAAATTCACTGAATTAGACTTTAGTCATGCTTACACTCAACTAGAACTGCATCCAGATTCAAAAGTCTATACGACAATAAACACACATAAAGGACTCTACCAATATGAAAGACTATGTTTTGGCATATCATCTAGCCCTGGAATTTTCCAAGCTGTCATGGACAGTATTTTTAAGGACATTCCAAATGTTTGTGTGTACTTTGACAATGTGTACATAACTGGTAAGAATGACACTGAACATCTTAAAACACTTGATAAAGTCTTGAAAATTGTTGGTGAAAAAGGTTTAAAGATAAACAAAGATAAATGTCAATTCATGTTGACAGAAATTAGTTTTCTTGGTTATATATTAAGCAAGCAAGGTATCAGACCTCAACCTGAGAAAACAAAAGCCATTAAAGAAGCACCCAAACCTGAAAATACCCAACAACTAAGAGCTTTTTTGGGCTTGATAAATTACTATGCAAAGTTCATAGGAAATCTGTCTGGTAAACTATCACCACTGTACAAGCTGCTACAGAAAAATGCAACTTGGCACTGGGGTAAACAACAAGAAGCTGCTTTTAATACAGCAAAAGAGGCTTTGTCTGCTGACACCTTACTAACTCACTATGACCCAGGGAAAAGACTTATATTAACATGTGATGCTTCACCAGATGGTGTAGGAGCAGTCTTGTCACACATGGATGACAAGGGTGACAGACCCATTGCTTTTGCCAGTAGATCTTTGAACCAGGCTGAGAAAAGTTATTCTCAGTTAGATAGGGAAGGCTTAGGCATCATTTTTGGTGTTAAGAAATTTCATAGGTTTCTGTTTGGTAGGAAGTTCACCATCTTTACAGATCATAAACCATTGCTAGGTTTATTTGGAGAAAACAAAACCCTACCTGAGCATGCCTCACCAAGAATTCAAAGATGGGCTATCACACTAACTGCATACAATTATGAATTGAAATACAAACCTGGATCTGAGAATAGTGCAGATAGTCTTAGTAGATTACCTTTAGAAAACCAAAGCCTGAGCTATGTACCAGAAGATGTATTTGTTCTCTTCACTATCATGGATAACTCCAATATAAATGTGAATGATATTAAAAGAGAAACACAAAAAGATGAGTGCTTAATAAAAGTATATGAGCACTGTATGAATGGTTGGCCTGAAGAGTCTGTGAATGATGACTTAAGGCCATATAAAATAAGAAATTAAAACCCTTTGTGAAGATAATATAAAAGATGGAGAAGATGCAGTCCATTATCAGTCAGAGTTGCCTAAACAAAGTATTTGTAACTTAATAAATGATTATGGTGATATGGCAATTTCAAATGTTTTAAGGAAAATACATTAGTAAGAAGGAATGTGATCATCAAACAACTTTGCTAACATCATTAGCACTTACAGAAACTAAAAGGGTAACATCAAAAGAAAAGAAAAAAGATTTTTGCCATTTAATACACCCACTTCAAATACTGGATCACAGTTGCAAAGTGATATTGTCCAGGATATTACTTTTAAACAGTATTTTTGGTTACCATGAAAGCACTATCAGATTACCTGAGAAAATGGATCAATCAAAGAAATCTATGTCAGTTAAGGATCTGAATAATAGCATAATACTTTCAGATGCCAATTCAAAAATAGTTCCATTAAATCATGACAAACATTCATTGAAAGAGAATTTGGTGTTAATAAGAATGTGTATCTAAGAAATTATGGGAGAAAGGAAAAATGGATACCAGGTCAAATTGTTCAATGTACAGGACCTGTGTCTTATAAAGTTAAAAATAACTTGTGCAGATAATAAGTGTGAATCTGTCAATCCCACCAAGTCTGATCAGTTCACACCAACTCAGTTTGTTTCACAACCAAGTTCTGTTGATATGAGTGAACCAAGTTGTCTGGAGTCAGAAAATGTAAATTCTGGAGTTAATGATTTAAATCCTGGACCTCCTGAGATAGAGAATACAGATGGTCAGAATATTGAGTCACCAAATCAAAAGCCACTGAGAAGGTCAAGCAGGACAATCAAAGTCCCAAATAAGTTAGACCTATGATTCTAAAGGTCAAAAGGACTTTGACATTATTGTTTTGTATTTTGATTATGTTGTAGCATATTGTGCATTGTTTGTAAGGATGTAATCTACCATAGTGTTCATGTTACAATATAATTGGTGATTTTAGGATACTATCAATTGTTCTATTGAGAGATGTGTTATTGTGTTCTAAGGGTAAAGGGATGTAATAGATTGAAATAATTGTGAGGTCAAGGGAACTCACTCTTCTGTATTAGTTATATTTATAATATTGTTATCTTGAGTGATGTCCCTTGTGTACTTCCTTCCGTCCTCTCTGTGTGTTACCATCGTGGTAGTTAGACCCATTAAATGTGTTATATACAACCACAGGCTTCTGTCGTCAATCTATTATAGTATTGAATAGTAGGACTTACAGATTATTAGTTCTCTCCCCCCCTGAAGCAATTACCCCCTGTCATTTACCCCCCGCCAAGGAGGACATCTCCCCCCCCCCCACGCACACTGTAACAGTGGCGTAGCCAGGATCGTCTCAAGGGGGGGGTTCCAATTTTACCCGGGGACAAACTTTCGATTTGCACCCCCCCCCCTCAAACTTTCGATTTGCACCCCCCCCCTCAAACTTTCGATTTGCACCCCCCCCCCCCCCTCAAACTTTCGATTTGCACCCCCCCCCTCAAACTTTCGATTTGCACCCCCCCCCCCTCAAACTTTCGATTTGCACCCCCCCTCAAACTTTCGATTTGCTCCCCCCTCATACTTTTTATATATACCGAGGGGTCTATGGGGGGGGGGGGGGGGTTATGACCCCCCCTAACCCCCCCCCCCTGCCTACGCCACTGCGCACACACCTCTTAAGGTACAGCTGGGGTTAGGGTTATGGTTAGGGTTACGGCTAGGGTTAGGGTTTGGGTTAGCGTTAGGGCTAGGGTTAGAGTTAGGGTTAGCGTTCTGGCTAAGGTTAAGATTATGGTTAGGGTTACGGCTAGTGTTAGGATTAGGGTTAGGGTTAGAGTTAGGGCTAGAGTTAGAGTTTGGGCTAGGGCTAGCGTTTGTGCTAAGGTTAGGGTTATGGTTAGCGTTAGAGTTAGGGCTAGGGTTAGAGTTAGGGCTAGAGTTAGGGTTAGCGTTCGGGCTAAGGTTAGGGTTAGCGTTAGGGCTAAGGTTAGGGCTAGGGTTAGATTCAGAATTAGAGTTAGTGTTATGGTCAGGGTTATGATTAAGGCTAGGATTAGGGTTAGTGTTATGGTCAAGGTTAGGCTGAAACCTAAGTCTAGAGTTGGTTTTGGTTATGTGTTAAGTTTTAGGCTGAGGTGAATGCTTAGGGTTTGGTCATTTTTTTATCGATTAGGATTAAGGAAATACATAGGTATAGAGTTTGAGTTAGGATCATAACTTGAGGCCGGGGGGGGGGGGGGGGATTCTCCAGGGGGGTTATTGACAAGGGGTAATTGCCCCGGGAGGTAAATACGGGAGGGGGGGTCTCCTCCGGGGGGGGGGGGGGGGGGTAATTGACGGGGTGGGGGTAATGTCATGTAGCCAGGTCCACTATAATTAGAAAGCCAAGATTCCAAACTGTGTAGCCTTATGTATGTAGGTAATCTAATCTCATACAAGTTCTTGAAAGCAACATCAAAGACGAGAAATAAAAAGAGCCATCGTTGTCGGCTTATTTAACAGGGAAGTCTTAGTCTAAATCAATCCACGACAATGTCTTTAAGACAATAAACCTTAACTTTGCTTGAAATAACAATATCGTTCTTCATTCAGTCAAACTCAACATTATGGCTTCACTGAACTTTGTCATTGAAATGCATGTGTAGTTTGAAATGTGTGTCTGTTAAAATTGTACAGTTGATACCGAATATATCCAGCCTTTTTCTTCTTCGTTCAGCTGCTTTTCTTTCTGGATTTCTTTTCTTATCTTTTGTCAATCCAAGAACAAGTGTTGTATCCCCAAGATAGGTTGCTATCCCCAACTATAGAGCCTCATCTACACGGGAGATTGAACTCAGGACTTCTCGGTTTAGCAACCACGAACTTTACAAGTTCTTGATTTTGGTATTGGCGTGTCAGTTTTCTTCTTTATTTAGTCGACATCTAAAGTTAAACAAAAACAGTTGCCTACCTCAGCAAAAATCAATGTAGGCCAATTATGGCCAGTGTAGCAATTAGCAACATCAAAGTTGATTTGAATTCCATGCAACACTCATTCCATACTTCTCTAGTGTGGAGGTCTTGCTTATTAATATTATCCTGTTTGTTTGATACTTTTCTTTAACTTAATATTAACCATAGACACTTTTTGCCTGGAGTACAAACTGGGTCACAGTATTCTCTGGTAAACAATTAAGTTCTTTTCCAAATATATGCTCAGCTAATAGAAACAGCATTCCTAGATTATTATTTTTTTTTTGTTTTTTTTTTTAAAGGGCTTCAGCTGTTTTAATGTCAACTTGTGCTGGGAATACTATAACTACATACAACCCTTTTCAGCTTTCAATCACTTGCATCTTATGTACAAAGTATGAAAACCAAAAACATCAAATTTTGAGAAATAATTTATTTATGAAACAATTGCATATAATTATAAAGCCAAACATTAATATATCAAGATTATTGCAATTATCACCATTTGCAGATTCTTGTTTAACTATGGTAGATGGAAGTATTAGTTGCCTTTTACATCACTTTTCACTTCCTGAAACAAAACAAAATGATTTTCTTAATCATCCATCTGAAATAATAAAATTAGCAAAAAAAAAAAATCTTTAGTTTAAATTAGTTTAATACATCAAAACAAAACAAGAAAAAAGTGATTGAATGAGATGAATCATGGCATAGATATCTATAAAATTTTGCTTTAGTGATAAAGGGGGAAAAATTTAAGTTATTTTAAGTGAAACATAAGCTAGAGAAATAAACTATTAGGCCTAATTTAAATAATTTAATTCCTTTCTCCCAAAACACTACATGTATCCTTAAAAAAAGAAAACTTAAAATTTATCAATATTTACCTTGTGTATAAACTCTTCTGTACATCAGCTTGACGCTCATTAGGTATGCCTAGTTCCTGTTGAGCAGTTAAGACAGATTAAGTAAATAATTCAAATTTGTAAGACAAACCACTAAATGATACTGTTTTATATATATATATATATATATATATATATATATATATATATATATATATATATATATATATATATATATATATATATATATATATATATATATATATCCTTCCTGCAAATCAGCATATTTTGCAAAACAAATATTTTAAAAAATACATAATGATATTGTATCAATCATCACCACTGACTTGGTTTTACTAGGTAAAATATTTTTTTAAATACAATATTTATACAAATAAAAATCTATCTCAATCAACATGTTCAAAATAAACCAAAGCAAACTTGTGATAACTTACCTGATTAATGTTTGAGAGGATTCACCCAGTTCTCGCCACTGAAGCAGATTAGATGCATGTGTTATAACACTTGTGATATACTGATTGCCATTTTGTGTACTTTTAGTCCTGGAGATCTATGTTGTAGGCATAGACTGTTAAACCTGGATAGTAATATTATAGAAGTAAATTATATCTAGTATAATATAAATATTTTAAAATATAAATGACACTAAATTATATTTATCATTATTGGAAATAAAAATGGTACAATTAAGTTATAAAAAAACAAATTATAAAATTTAAAGCAGCTTATTAATAATTGTCATACCTTTTCCTACTTTTATGTCAAATGTAAGAGGTAATAGAGAAAGAACATCTTGTGTCATTTAGTATGCTGTAGTCTTATTACTGGTAAAAATCAGATCTTCCCTTTTTTTTTGGATGAACCTGTAAAAGAGAAATTACAACATGGATAAACACAATGAATATCATATCTAATCCTCAACTAGTTATCACCCCAATCCTAACCTCATTTTTTAAAACCAATTTCTAAATATGTTTTCAGAACAAATGTATGTTAAGTCTACCTATTTTAATGTTCAGAATACTAATATTTATCAAAATTACCTCCAGTTGAAATTCAAGATACCTTTATAAAAAGTTATTATGACTTTAACTTTGTGTAGTTGTTATTTAGGCTATTTGTTTAATTTATATTATTTAAATTAATATTTCATGCCTTGTTTTAAAAAGATCTACAAGTCTACTTTTGATTTTATGGTATAATCTGATAAAAATTAGGCTGCTACATCTGAAAACTAAGGTCATTGCAAAGACTTCCAAATTAACGATAAGTAGGCTTGTATAGATATTGTATATAATTACTAGCCCAATAGTATTACTCTACGACCAATGTATAGGACTTAATGTATCAGACCTAATTCCTATAATTAGGCCTACTAATTATTAAATAATTAATAGATCTAACAGTAGGATAATTACAATTATGGGCCTTAGCTGACATAGAGAGCTGAATACTTAACTAAACATTTTTTAAAATTATAGTAAGCTAAGTGAGTTGAATTATTTTATTTAGATAGGCCTAGGCTATAATATACTCTATAGCAGTCTATAGTGATAGTAGCAGAGTAGCGTATATCATAATAATTTCAAATTAAATCTATAAGCAACATTAAGCCTCTGCCTTGTTGCCTAATTAAAAACTAAAGCCTATTAAGCCTTTTCCTAATAAGCCTTTGGCCTAATTTAAATAACAGCCTATAGGCCCTATAATATATAAATAGGCTAAACTACTTGTAAGACCTAATAGACTAATGACTAAGAGAGTGCTAGGCCCCTTTCCGATATTATATAATAATTGCTTGATCGATATCATAATATCTAACACTGATTACATTAATTTACATAAGGCTATACCATCTTAACTATGACTAATACTTTTTCTACTAATAAAATAGGCTATCTCTAGTTTAAACTTAGGCCTAATAGTAATTAGTAATTATAATTAAGTAGGCCATTTTATGACATTTATAAAATTTTTAGTAGATGGCCGAGCCTTAAATTTAAATACTAAAATAGATTTAGCATACTATGCCTATTGTTGGTCTAATTAATAATTTATTTTTCATTTAGAATTTTAGATCTCCAAAAGATAGGCCTAGGTCCTAAATAAATTATTTTTATTTTATTGAGCCCGCCTTAATGTATAAGATTAAGATGTGATCTGTTTTTTTAATAAAAATAACCCTACACAATACTAGTGATTTAACTAATATCTAGTACTACTTTAGGCCTATTTAATTATTTATTAGTAGGCTGAATAAAATCTAAAGCTATAAGGCCTACTTTATTACTATATTTGCCTATTATTCTATAATTAATTTATGTTTTCTTTCAATACATAGTAGATCCTGTGGTACCTCAACATTCTAGTGCCTCGACATACCAGATTTTTTAAATACGAGCAGTTGAGCGAGTAATATTTCGCTTTGAGTTACGCACAAAATTTGAGATACCGTATTTCACAGTTCATGTAAAAGAAATACCCCCAAAAAGATGCAAATGATTATTTATCGCAGCTATTTAATTATAATAATAAGCGTCTTACTCATATTTGCAGCATTATGAAAGGGAGAAAGAAATAAACTTCCTAAACAAGTTTTATTTTAAGCTACCAGCACATGAAAGTGACTTAAATTAAGCATGGCAAAAAAGAAGAGAAAAGCTGTCACGAAAATTAAGCTAACGTAATAATTTTATTTAGTATTTATTTAGGCCTTACGTTTAAGTCTTAAGTGCAACAATGCTCAGTGAATTTTAGCCATTAATGGCATTAAGTTTAGGAATGATGTGTACTTGTGTAGCTTTAACTTTAGTATATTTTTAGACCTAAGCCTAATCTTGTAGATATAGATCTACAAACAATTTGAAATAGAAGAGATTTAAAATTGAGTAGATCTAGACTTCTAGATCTAGATCCTAAATGCTAAAGGACAGCTATGCCACAGAAATAATTATCTTTCTATCTAGTCAATCTAGATCTAGCTAGTGCTACTGAAAAATTACTAGATTTTCTAGCTAGATCTAGATTATTCTATCATTTACTTTCGACGCACTAGGCATACTTTTAACTTTTTCTCTCTAGTCAATAATGTAGATTTCTAGATCTAAATGTAAATCCTGATCTTGTAGATTTGATTTACGTAGGTTTTACATCAGTGTAAATCGTTGATCAAGTAGATCTAGTCTAGATCTGGACTAGCTCTCGTCAAAACAAAATGGCTGGAATATTAGCTTCAAAACACCTACAGTTTATGCTTTCCTAATTGTGGAGAGCATGTTTAATTATTGTTTTATTTTCAACGACAGTGTTGACTGAGAAACCACCAAAGGGTTTTATTCTCAGCGACACAGTCGGAGAGAGGCTCAACGATTCTGTCGTTGAGATGATCCGCATGGGGTGGTAAGCATAAACAGACACTCGGTATATCCAATAAGCCAAGAGATCAGGAAACGTAAAGTTTCTGGATTCAAAATCTAACAGGAACAATAATTATGCCATTTCATGCATTTTTACATGTAATAGGAAAAAATATAATATTCAAGAATCATCTAGCTAAATGAAACAGTAAAGTAGAAAAATTCCTCAATGAAACTATCAGTGTAACACAAGATCACTTACTTAGAACAGTTATAGTTTTGTCTATCTGGAATTCATTATTGTTTATTAAACTTTTTTCGCTTTCCAAAGTAATTGTATAATTTGTTGGTCCAGTAAAATCTCCTGCACGCCAAGCTATGAACAAACCCACTCTGTTGTCTGTAGATCTTGTTGGGGTGGCGGATAGAGAAATCAAGTTGCTGGCAGCTGGGAGCATTTTATTTTAAGTTATAAAACATTTGTCTCTATTCCTAAATATGAATGTTTACATACTAAAAAGAACATTTAAATTAAATAAGTTAAGAATGGCGCAGCTCTAAATTTAAATGAATAAACATTACTAAGCAAAAGTAAAAAAAAATCCCAACATAAATATCCCAGTATTTAACAGCAAAACAGCAAACGGAGTTGTTACAAATTACCTGTAACATTAGTCATGAAAGTTACAGATGTTTCCAAACCCTTTCCAATCCCAATGTAAGGTGACACCTCAACTGTATAATTCGTATATGGTTTCAAGCCAATAATTGTCACATTAATTGGAAAACTTTGATTATTTAAGCTGATGTTATCATAGGTTTGTGAAGAATTCCATACAAAGGGGCATGGGTTTACGAGAACCTTAAGAAAAGAAATTATAGTATCATGTTCATATTAGTTCATCACTTTAAAATTTAGTCTGAAAGCTAAGCAACTAAATATGTCCCAAACTTACTGTGGTGTTACATTCGCGACAACTTATTTTGTAAACAGCAACACAGTTCTGTTGTTGATCTCTCACTATTGCTACATATCCTATAATATCACCGTTAGGTAGTGTAGGTCTCTGCCATTTGATGAATGCTGAATGGCCTGTGATAGACTCGACTTTCAGATCTGACACTTCATTTGAAGCTAAAGTCATAACAAAAATTGCTGAAGATTAAATCAGTATTTCTATAGGATCTACTTTTATAAAACTATAGCCTCTATATGCGTGAATCTTAGACTATTATGTCCAGATTTTCTTCCAGGCATCTCTTCAAGGGGGGGGGGGGCGAGGCCCCCTCCCCGAAAAAATTCTACCCCCCCCGAACGAAATGAAATGTATACAATTTATATAGAAAATATATACTTTTAACAGTGTCCCCCCCCCCCCCCCCCCCGAGGAAAGCCTATCCCCCCCCCCCGAAAATTTCAAGTGACCCCCTGGAGAAAAAAGTCTGGAAGAAACACTGATTATGTTATAATTAAAAACTATTTTAAAGAATAAACTCAATATAGATTTGTTTATGTTTAGATCAGGGGTCTCCAAACTTTTCAGTCCGAGGGCCGCATTAACAATCAATTTTCAGTTCGGGGGCCAGTTTCTTCCAGGCATGTCTTTGATTTTTCTGGGCAAAGTTCCTCAGCCAGCATAAACAAACGATTTTTCCGTGGACCAAAAGATCTCCGCGGGCCGGATGAGAGGACCTCGCGGGCCGCATCCGGCCCGCGGGCCGTAGTTTGGAGACCCCTGGTTTAGATCATGCAGAAGTTACCTATAAGAATACGTTGCATTAGTTGAATTGCCACAAACGATACTCTTTCAAAAACTATTAGGTACAGTATAGCCCACACACTCGCGCGCATACACACACACACACACACACACACACACACACACACACACATTTACGTACACATACTCAGGCGAACACAGACAAAGGGGAAAAAACACAGAGACACGCATACATTCAATCTACATTTGATTTTCTATACATTTATTCTAATAATATAAATATAAGCGAACAGTATGAAAAAGTGGGTTATTAGTACATTGTCAGTTTCTAAAAGCTGTCTTTATTGTCAACCATATAAAAACTCATAATTTTATTATTGCACAGTAATTTAGACACAATTTATTTACAAGAATGTAATTATTTTCCGCACTAAGGTACACAATAGTACCACAAGATAGATATCTGCCTGAAGTTTTTAATTAGCAAAGTACAGCAAAATAAAACGTATTTATTAACTAAATAGTAATATCTGCTCAGCATTATGAACGTATAGACAGGATACGCATTTTCTCTACGCATAGAACAGTTTCTACAAGTTTTTGTCGGACAGGTAAAGCGAATTTAAGGTGGTACAAATAATGCACATCGGTACGGATTGCACACCTCCGATACAAAGCAGATTTAAAAAAAGATTAAACTAGTGCACGTTAAGTACTCATTATACTTGCGAACATCAAGTAGATACTAGTTTTCCTTTAAAATGCAAGATATTTAATTGATTATATCCGAAATTATCTAGAGAAATACAATCACTCAACACAATATTATGAATGTATCCAGATGTATACTTGTTTTGTTAAAAAAAATATATATTCACCACTTGCTGGAGTTATAAAAGTTCCACTCCTTGCAGGACTTATAGTACCAGCTCCATTGGTTGCAGTGATTGTATAACTGTAGTTTGATACTGGTTTTAATTTTTCGGCGATAAATGTTGTAATTTCACTGACAATTTTTTCCAGTTCACCATATGAATTAAAGATTGTAATAGTATATATTTTAACAAGGCCTTCAGACTTTTCAATAGTGATCACACATCTGTACTGAGCAGTTGTTATATTTACAGTTGATAGTTGAACTTTTTGAACAGGACCAGGCTGAGCTGGGTCTGTAAACAATAAAACAAACAAAAATGGGTTTGTTAATTAAGGGCTCTGAAAAAAAAACGAAAACAAAAATTCCTTCTTATTTAATGAAAACTTATTATTTATATGCGTGTTATCTGAGTGAGGGTACTTAAGGGACTTGCATGTACCAGGGACTCTTCTTAACACATGGTTACCATGGCAACGGCGCCCATCTTGAAAAAAACCCCTCTTTTGTGGAGGTCTCAAGGTTAAAAAACTATCATTTATTTTGAACATATAATCATTAAACCTTCTTTTACAAACTCTAATAGCGCTAACTGGCTAGTTTATGTAACAGGAATCACTCTACATATTATTTTTTTCAAATTTTCAAAATTTTGTTTGGTAAAGTAACAGTAAATTTAACATTAATTTTAATGGGATTTCACCATACCAAATGCCTATGTCTACATGTTACAGGATAAAGTGTCTTACAATGCTGTAATATTAGAAGTCACCATTGAGTTAAAACTGGCGATAATAACTATCTTATATTATTAGGCCTTTTACTTAAGCAATATATTAATTGAATATATTAATTGAAAAACAGCGAAATATTAGCAAGGAATAATTTTAACAATAACATTTCGTGTTACCGAATTTCGCAGGTGAGTGATATGTTGAGAGGTGGTGGTCGCGAGTTCGAGTATGCAGATGGGGTGGAATATGGTTTGGGTGGGCTTAGCAAAAGAGCGGTTTATTTGGAGTAGTGCAGCTAATATAACAATAGGCTAAGTTTGTCTGTATGACAATTTCGACATAAATAATGTACTAAGATAGATCAAAGGATTTCCAAAGGTACAATTGAATGAAAGGTGCTAAATTTTAATGAAACATTTTTCATATTTTCATTTCATGTTGTTTCCATTAAATTTTGTCCAAGGAAATGACCTAAACAACTTGGAATAAAGTTACATAAATAATTTTAAATCAAATATTTTTGCATGTAAAATGGGATAGACTGCAGCTAGTACAGCTATAAACATACTTGTCCAAAATACACCTGTAGGCACCATAGCAGTTTTCTCAGGATAATTATTATCAGCTGGTAATGTCGTTTTGATAGTAAAGTTGTATGGAGACCCAGGTATAAGGTTTGATACAGTTCCTCCATCTGTGTTTGCTGCAACAAGCTTAGACTCAGATGTTTCTATAGAATATTTCGCATTGTTTCTGTTAATTCCACCAGAGGACCAGGTCAGTTGGATGCTGTGTGTGTCTTTTATTACATTCATATTTGTCACTTTCATGATGTCTACTGTAAAACCAGAACGGTACATGATTACCAATTATGAAAACAGTGTACAATTATTCTTTACTTTTTCAAATGACTTAAAATAACCGTCCTTTATCACAGATGTAACCATCTTAGTGATTAGCATTAAATACTGTAAACACTTTGTTGATGCATTACAAGTCAGTAAATTAAAAAAAATATCAACCATTATACTTAATGTAATATTTCGGTAATATGTTAAATTAATTCAAGGCGCGAATCATCACTAAAACCTAATGCAATATATCTATTTTAATGATGAGAAAATTTCATCCTCTTCTGATGAGACTAGAAGGGGTAAACAGGCCACGAACCCCCTCCCCCTTAAAAAAATTAAATAAACAAATAAACAACAACCTATTTTTGCTTTTATTTTTTACTTGACATAAATAAGAAAAACATATTTAAAACTTACTTGAAGAGCATCCACCCGCATCAGTGTAATAAGAGTTTGCATCACACAAACACTTTTGTGTGCCAGATGTATAGTTCACACAAACAAGAGGGTTGCTACATTCTGTCTGCACACCGCACTCTTGACCATGTGTTTTTGTATCTAAGAATAAACACTCTGAATTACAACAAAGACATTAGCACATTCATCAAAGTTTAAAATGCAGTTTCTGATTGAAAAAAAGATTACATGATTTCTAAATTATAAAACCATAAAAATTCTTTATCTGAAATCATACATATTAAAAAAAAACTTTAAATAACTTATAGTTTTTCCTAGAAAAATAAACTTTAGTAATAGAATATGGCTTAAACGCCGCGTTTCTAAAACTTTCTATGGAGCAGGAAAACTTTTATGAAGTATAATAATGTTATATGTAAATTTTAAATTTCTTACTTGTTGTAACTGGACCAAACTGCACTGATGTGTTCATTGTTGGATACCAAGTGTCAGCTTGTAAAGAAGAGATGACAGTGATGGTGTAACTTTGTCCAGCTTGAAGATTTCTTATAGTTCCACTTGTTGCACTGGCCTGCACAGATTGTCCATTAGTTTCCATGTAGTATACAACAGTTCTGGTGTCTGGTTTAGATGCAGTCCATTTTAGAGTGATAAAATCTGTTCCTTTGGTGTCTAATGTTGCTTGGACTTTTAGAGTGTCAACTGTAAGTGAGGAATACATAATGTATACATCTGTCTTATGTTAAACATGTCAGCATAGACATATTTAAAAATTACATAAAATTAAGCTTTTTTAAAATGAAATACAATCATTATTAAGCTATAACTAAATGAATGATCATTTGTTATAGTTAAGACTATTAAACACAATTTTTGCTAATAACTGAATTTAACAGTAATATCGTTAAAATTATTAAACCCTAATTTTTCGCCTGATGAGGAAACTATTTTTGAAATATGCTTTTAATATTTTGTATTTTCTGCTTCACCTAGCAGTAATAAAAATGAGATGCTTATCAGGCTTTATTAAATATCTAGAACCTACAATTAAATCTAATTATGGAAATGAATCTAAAATTGAATATAAGACTAAACTGAAAGCTAAGTCAAATACTAAACTAAAGTTAAAATTTAAAACATAATACATGGTTAAGCTTTAATCTGATCATAAAACTATAACAACAAAACACAATTGCTTTCAACTCCACACATCGTTTCAGAAACAGAAAAAGACAGACATGGTAACGGGGAGTAGCAAAACAATATTATAGATACTATTTAATAAATTAAGTATCAAAACATAGACAAATTAATATGATTTGCTCAATCAAAGAAGCAAGATCCGAAATTCAGACAAAAAAATGAAATCTCACAATTATATCCTACATAGAGACGCTGCACTTAGATACAACATCGTAACCCGTCCTCATGTCAATAAACATCAGCCATAAATCGAATTATCATAATATAAAGATGCTGAATCCATCCCTAGACTTTTCACCTTAACATTGCCCTACTTCTAGATCAGACTCAGAGACAAGACTTAGACCCTACATTTAAATTATCATACGCCGCAATTTAGTTGTTTTATTTTCTACTTTTCAGTAATTCATAATTTGTGAATCCTTAACGAACTACTGATAGTGTTTTAAAGCAAATATTTAAAACACTATCAGTAGCTCGTTAAGGACGATAACCCCCCTCCACCATCCTTTCCCCCAACCCCTACCCCCACTCCCCCCCCCCGTGAAAGCAGCCTCCTCTTAGTTACCTCCCCTAAGTTTATAATCGTTTCAAACTAAATTATCTGACCCCAATAGCTGTCACTAAACCCGGCTCTATAGTTGTAAACATTTAGCGTGAACGACAGCTCACCAGACTTCCTAGAGAGGAAGAGAGGGGACTGCAAGGCGCGCTTACAGCTTGGTGCTTTCTAGGGTATCCAAGAAGAGAATTATATATATATATATATATATATATATATATATATATATATATATATATATATATATATATATATATATATATATATATATATAAAGAATTGTACATAAAGTAAATACGTAATAATATTTTTATTTTTTAAAACGTCTTAAATTAGCCTGTGCAAACAAAACATGTGCAAATACAATCTAATAATACTAATACACCTTAAATGTGTCATATTCCGTTGAAATATGCTTTATTATGCTACAGTGTCCACGTAGTCACTCTTTGTTAATGTCTATACATGCTCGATTTGAATGAACAAAAATGCCGCTGCGCATTATTCCGTCAGCACAATGTTGATGTTAGACAAATACATTGGGTTGCAATTCTTGTGCTTTTATTAATACTACTAACGCTATGTTTAATCTTAGGCCATTCTAATTATATCATTATCTATGGAAACATTTTTCTGTGTTCTATAGTAGCCACAGAGCAAATACATACCGATACAGTCACATAAGAAATAGAAAACATTGCTACCATTATAAATGAACGTTAGAGTTATTTTTCTTCTTGTTCTTCTTATTATTATCTAAAATAAATGCTAAAGTACAATTTAATTAAAATGTAACAATAATTCAATTTGTCATAGAATGTTTTAAACAAAAGCACACTGTTACTTTAATGGACTGATTGAAAACTGAACTAAAATATGTGAAGAAAAAACTTACTTGAGACACAACCATTCAATCCATTATAAAACAAATTTGTATCACAAAGACAGAAAGTCTTGGTGTTAATATAATTTTTGCACACTAAAGGTCTTTGACATTCTGATGATGAAAGGCATTCTTGGCTATGTGTTTTATCTGAAAATATTAAACTCTTGTTAAATAAATGTATTAAGACTAGCCATCGGAACTCGTAATACGTGAATTATTTGTCTATATTTTTAAAATGTTATACTTGTTTGAGAAATATATTTAATGAAATAGTTATTGGTCGAAATGCAATGTGCTTTACTACACGTTGAACGATATTAGTAAATAAGCACAGAAATAACTAAATAGCTAAAAATTTGACACATTTAATATAACATAGGCCACCAATACACTATTAGGAAAATTAAAACCAAATTATATACCTTATTGGTTAACACAACATCATATTAAATGCACACACTGATCAAGTGACTTAAATGATTCAACCGGGTATTCATTGGCATTTTTGTTGTTTTTCAAACTAATTTTTATTTTAATTATTTTCGGCCGAGAACATTGTATACATTTCATATCGTACGTCGTGATAAGTAGATCTATAGATTTAAATCAAATTTCAGTGAAATAGCTGATTTTTTTTTTCTAAAATTGGAAGATGTGGGAAGCGAATTTTATTGAAGACGACGTCATTAATATTATGTATTAGTTTCGACATTATATTTTTTAATTCTATTTTTATCCTATCAGCAACGACGCCATTAGTGTTGTGTACTTTCCGAAGTTAAAACTTTTTATCAACATTGTTTCATAATTATATTTTTCTAGTTGTTTCATGTGATGTCATTCTTTTTGGCAGTGATGAGTTTTGTGTTACTTTTATGTTCTCTAAAGCGTTATTGTCACAACCATAAATACTTTTCCGGTTGCATAACACTAAAGATGTGTTTCTTTGGGGTATCTAGAATAGTGGAGAAATTACGATGCGCGTAAGTCAAGAGAGTGTGACGTCATAAATTTCGACTTGACAACGTGACCATTGGTACAAAATACGATCGTCTGGATGTACCCATTACACAACGACCAGCAGCAGTAAGATAAATGTACATATGCGCATATGTTTAGCGCAAAATCGGTATGTAGCATTTTCCGAACAGTCAGCTGTAAGAGGTTAAAAAAAATTTTATACATTAGGAGAGCACACAATTTTCTTCAGGTATTTATAAAAAGAAAACAAATTTAGAAACAGAAAAATAAATTATTTGTTTTTGGTTGAGATTAGAAGATCACAATATGATACTAAAACATTGTACCAATATTATAAATACAACTGAAGGAAGTACAAAAGTAATTTATTTCATAAACAATTTTCTTACAGGCTGTAGCAACTGGACCATACTGCACCGATGTATTCACTGCTGAATAAAATGTGTCAGCTTGTAAAGAAGAGATGACAGTGATGGTGTAACTTTGTCCAGCTTGAAGATTTCTTATAGTTCCACTTGTTGCACTGGCCTGCACAGATTGTCCATTAGTTTCCATGTAGTATACAACAGTTCTGGTGTCTGGTTTAGATGCAGTCCATTTTAGAGTGATAAAATCTGTTCCTTTGGGGCCTTCAGATACACTGACTTTTAGAGTGTCAACTGTGAGATAAAATTACATGATGTATACATTTCATATATTTTTAAATTGTCTCATGTAAGCACCAGTAACTTTGTTGAATTTTTATTTAAAAATAATTTCACAGGAGAAAGTAAACTTGGTCATTGACTAATTTAGTAAAAAAAAGTAAAAAAAAAACTTACTTGAAACACAACCACCTGATCCATTATAAAACAAATTTGTATCACACAGACAGAAAGTCTTGGTGTTAGTATAATTTTTGCACACCAAAGTTCCTTGACATTCTGATGATGTAAGGCATTCTAGGCCATGTGTTTTGTCTGAAAATTTTTAACTCTTGTTTAGATAACACTTAATTTTCTTCAAGTAAACAGTGACAGTTAAAAATCGTCAGGAGAAAACTAAAGGCATTCGGCTAAAATTTTTTTAGACCCAATTGATAAGTGAAATTAGAATTTTAATAGGCGTACATTTTATAAATAAATGAAACTTGTGATTCACATACCTATGCAATCAGATGATATGCAGTTTGCTTGAGAACAAGCCTGTGAATACATAAAATATTTGTTATTTAACTAATTCCTCGTGTTAAACAGAAAATCTTAGATTGCTTATTAGCTTTTAACTTTATAGCCAACATGCATCGATTAAACAAACATCATATGTTCAGTGGAAAAGAAAGAATGACACTGGAGTCAACAGTGTGTTGACTGGGGGGGGGGGTGTACTGGAGCGATCTTAAATCTGTGTTCATTTTGTAAGTATCAATGCTTTTTCTCCCCCATCCGTTTTGTTTTTACTCTAAAGTAGCCTAACTATGAATTTATAAAACTAAAATAGTAAGGTGATTGTTTTTAAAACAGTTATCCCTTTATACCAGTGGCGTCACACGGCGAGGGGGGGGGGGTCCGTACTGGGTGGTACCATTTAAGGGATGGAACCACGAAAAAAATCGTACAAAACAAAATAATAGTAAAAGAGGGGTGACACCAAACTGAAAATACAAAGTTATTGGAGAGGGAGTGGGGTTTGCCGGGGGGGGGGGGGGGGGGGGAAGGTTGACACCCGAAGTTACCGCATTGGAAGACACTCAACCTAGTGACGCCAATAGTTAACAAGAATGACACACACAGTGATTTCATATATTACAAACTTTAAGGATCAAACTCTGTGTTCCAAAAACATGACAAGTTTATATGTGAAGGCCTTTAGGTGGGTGTATAGATCAAAAACTAGATTTCCTTCTCTTGTAGATTTAGGTTCCGAAAATTAAAATGACTGGTTTCAGCACAGAGTTTCTTCCAGGCATCCCCCAAACGAAATGAAATTTATATAATTTATATAGAAAATATATACTTTTAACAGTGTCCCCCCCCCCCCCGAAGAAAGTCTACCGCCCCCGCCCCCCCCCCCCCCCCCCCCCCCCGAAAATTTCAAGTGCCCCCCCCCCGGAGAAAAAAGTCTGGAAGAAACACTGATTCAGTACACTGCTAATGTCCACATACTTAACACACAAAGCTTGCTGGTGAATAATACAATACAGGAACATTGGTTGTAGAATGTTTTTCTCCTTCGCTTGTCCAACATATCCTTTCTTTATGCCACTCATGTACTTTCGACCATCAAAAGTTAGGTAACTGAAGTTAGTCCAGTCAAAGTTATAATCAGCAAATTAATGTTTTTTTTTTTAACTCATTGAATATATCCTCTCTGGTATATGCACCCAAAGCTACTTTTTCATACTACTAGTTTGGAGACCCCAGGTTTAATGCGTATGTAGGGGATGGGCATAACACACCGCCACTTCCACTAGTTGTGTGTTTGAGAATATGTGTGTGTGTATGTGTATGTGTATGTGTGTGACGACTTGTACAACTTGTACGACTGAGAATTAGACTGTGAATAACAGAGACTATGTGCAAGTAAGACTTAGTGTAAGGGCGATCATGAAAGACTTGGGATCCAGCCCAATGGGGCGGTAGCACTAAGTCGCGATCTTAAATTGGCCACTAATTTCTTCCTGGTGTGTTTTCTGTTACATTGGAAACGCTGACACTTGCTCTAACATTCCAGTCGAGGTGATATTCCGCAGATGTTGGTGATTTGGCACGAATTGGAAAAAACAACAACAACAAAACAAGCACAAAGTTTTCAGTCGCTAATAAATATCGGCATTTCGCTGAAATTGATCCAGCTGAAGCACATTTTAATCGGCGTTGAGCTGTATCAAATAATATTCAAATTGAGATAATGGTCGTCCCTAAGCCCCTCTTCTATGGTCGTCCCTAAGCCCCTCTTCTATGGTCGTCCCTAAGCCCCTCTCCTATGGTCGTCCCTAAGCCCATCTTCTATGGTTGTCCATAAGCCCCCTCTCCTATGGTCGTCCCTAAGCCCCTCTTCTATGATCGTCCCTAAGCCCCTCTTCTATGGTCGTCCCTAAGCCCCTCTTCTATGGTCGTCCCTAAGCCCCTCTCCTATGGTCGTCCCTAAGCCCCTCTTGTATGGTTATCCATAAGCCCCTATCGTATGATTGTCCATAAGCCCCTATCGTATGGTTGTCAATAAGCCCCTCTTCTATGGTCGTCCCTAAGCCCCTCTTCTATGGTCGTCCCTAAGCCCCTCTTCTATGGTCGTCCCTAAGCCCCTCTTCTATGGTCGTCCCTAAGCCCCTTTTCTATGGTCGTCCTTAAGCCCCTCTTCTATGGTCGTCCCTAAGCCCCTCTTCTATGGTCGTCCCTAAGCCCCTTTTCTATGGTCGTCCCTAAGCCCCTCTTCTATGGTCGTCCCTAAGCCCCTCTTCTATGGTCGTCCCTAAGCCCCTTTTCTATGGTCGTCCCTAAGCCCCTCTTCTATGGTCGTCCCTAAGCCCCTCTCGTATGGTCGTCCCAGGTCCATCAGCACACGACCACAACTGACCACAATCCACCACATGAGCACAGATTTCCTCCTCCAGTTCTGCTACCATGTTTAACACAACTCTGTACAAACCTCAATACTATGTCTGTCGGTCAACATAAACTGACAGCTGATTCTATTTATTTTACCTATTGGGTGTTGATAACGCAGTATCTAAAGTTAACTCTCAGACCAAGACTCGTAAGCATTATAAAAGGCCGGATTAACATTGGATAAGACCCTAACAAGATTTGCCAGACTTTTGTCCGGAGTGTGGCGTGTGGGTTGCGTCTTGGGAGGTCAGAGGGGGAGGGGGGAGGAAGAATCTAAGAAATTATATAACGTCCTACTTTTAAAAAGAATTCTAGCAGTTATTTTGCATTTATGTTTCATTTTTACATAAATCGAAAGATGTCATCTACTTTATTAATCACTTTGACTGTGTCTTGCATCGATCTATGATCAAGTAGTGATTAACGTTGTTATCGATACAATCAACTATCTAGCAAACAGTTACCAGCAGTTTAAGAAAAACACGTCAGTCGATATGATAGAACTAAAGGGTGCATAAGAAATATAATATTTTTGTACGATTTGTGATCATTGAAGAAAAGGTGAGATGAGCAAAAATTGTGTATTTATGACTCATTTAATATAAGTGGATACATCCGTACATAAACTTACCAACAGATGCATACAAAACAGTATAATGACAAATAAATTAGTGTCAAACACTGTTACTTTGTGGGAACCCAAGATGCATAAGCTGTTATAGTTATTCATTTCCCAGTGTGTCTAGATGTGACTTTAGATCAACAAAAAGTCCAATGCAGCATCTGTGTAGATTCGAAATGTTTCGGAAATATAGAACAGTATCAACTATTTAATTAGCCTAAATATCAATCAATATTAAAATCGTTTCTACCTTTTTCGTTACTTTTGTATATGTTTTTATATAAACTAGTGGTCGTCCATAAATGACGTCACACACGTAAGGGGGGCGGGGGTCCGTAATTTTGTGACGGTGTGTGAGGGGGGGGGGGGGGGGTTCTAATGGTGTGACGTCACGATTTTGCATTATAAAAAAGCAATGTTATAAAACGAGTTTTAGCCGTTATTTCGCGTTTTAGAAAACTGTTTAAATAAATTGTAATAGGAATTGATAAAAATACTCAATTTTAAAAAAGATCAGACGTGATTTTGGAAAAATATCGATGGTTTGAGAAAAATTCAGCTGCAATTTTGAAGGGGGGGGGGGTGTAGGCTGAGATGTGACGTCATTTTTTCTTTGGGGGGGGGGGGGGGTCTGGCTTTTTGTAACGATGTGTGACTAAAGGAAGAGGCGAGGTAAAAATCGTGAAAAAAAGGCGAGGCGTCAGATGGCCACCTAGTAATAAACTTACTGTAAGCATATATATTTAAACCAACACTATTTTCATACTTGACACGAATTAAAAAAAAATAACTATGATTGTTTACCACCGCTATAAATAGTGCGTTTATTTTGTGAAAATAATTGAATTTTTTTTTTTTAAATTGAGTTTTGGCGTATAGTCTATAGTATACTTGATTTATTAGTTTTTACATCTTAATAAGTCGGAAAAGAAACTATTCTGCAATTTGGTCTGTATTTCTCTCTCTCTCTCTCTCTCTCTCTCTCTCTCTCTCTCTCTCTCTCTCTCTCTCTCTCTCTCTCTCTGCGTGTGTGTCTGCGTAAACACAATAACGTGAGATCGTATACGCTGGTCTCTCGAGTTTTGAGCGATATCCGGTAGCCGTAAGCTGTACATAGGTCTATTTTGTTGTGAACACCAAACCTTGAGTACCGTTTCAGTTAGGTGTATAAGAGTTAATATATAAGATCATGTATATAGATTTCCTTTAATTTTTGAGTGATTTGTCGTTAAACGGAAGAGATGCTGTTTCTGGTTTTAAAATGCCGAGAATTTCAGCAGCGTTTCAGTTAGAGTACAAAATTTTATAAATAAAATTTAAGTCCTATACTAATAATTTTATCAACCTTTCAACGATTTCCCGTAAAGAAAAGTGGTACTTTATTTTCCATTTCTCAAAATGCTTACTGAATTTGCTTCTTTTATGTAATGTGTACTTTATTCTAAGAACGTTACGCTTCAATGAGTTTTCTAAAATAAAACGGATTTTTGCCACATATCAATCTACCATTTCTATAGCCCGATTCCACTAGAACCGCCATCCCAATTCTCAACGTTATGTGCAAAGCTTTAATAGTTATTTTAATTGTAAGTGAGCTTACCTTAGAAAATAAAAAAATGCTCTTAATTATAAAAGCAAGCTTATTCTGTTTACCGAGGAATATCACGAATAAGGACAAATGCGTTGTTATCAAAAGAAAAAAACATTGAGGCGCAAACACTTTTTAAACAAGGTTGATACTCTGCACACATATTATCCAAAGGGTGCTACACTTTTATATGGGTAGTGTACACCAGTCCAGGTAAAGTAGGACGGAGTACGGAACATTACTTTATGCAACTTAGTTTTGAATGTACAAAACGTTGACCGGTTCAAATCGATTTTATCACTCATGTTTAAAACACTCTTGTTGATAAACTTAAGCCTTTGGTTTTCTTGATATACCATGCTTTTTAATTTAGTTTAAAAGCTTTAACATATTTTATTTATAAATATTCAATTTTCTGCAAGATAACTCAGAAGAATTCTATAAGAGAACATATTGGTTGTTTTAAAGTTTATCGATTGATTGGGATGGTAAAATATAAAATGATTACTTTTTCAATAATTTGGTGTTTTTAAACGTATATTTTTATGTAAAAAATAAAAGATATAAAATTGTATATCTCAACAATTAGTATACCATTTATAAACACCTATCAAATCACAATACGTGTAGATTATTTGTTAAGTAATCGCTAAAGCCGTAGTTGTGTGTTTAAAGCAGACAATTTACTAATCTTACTACACATGTTGTTACCACTAGTGTTTGATGAATGAACATTGTGACAAGGGGCAGCAGTCGAGCGACTTAAAACACACAGAGACTACATTCATGTACACTTGTTATCTTAAAGTACTGGATTTCCCCTAGCATGTTGTTGGCAGTACCCACAGAATTTCCCTATCTGAAAGCTACAAATCTAAATATAAATCTGGATTTTGCCTAGCTTGTTGAATAGCTTGTAAATCAAAAATGGTGGCCTAGAGTTAGCAACACCGGAGCTAAACTAGTACACTAATAAACGGGCTCGATAATGTAGAGTGTAGAAGGTTTTAAAAATAGCTAACAAGGAAGTGATATTCAAACTAGTCTGGTGGATGTCAGTGATTAATAAATGAGTCAGCCTACTTATTATATAACATTATCAGAAGTTTTCTGTAGTAGTTAGCTTGCCGTCCAATTAGGAGACTGTCATCGAGCTTTGCACCAAATTCGATTCTGAGCTATTTTCTCTTTATGTTCTCAGTGATACCTCAATTAAAAATTAATAAAATATAAACATGAATACATTTCTTTTTCAATTTCATCATATTCAAAAATATATATTTCCAGTATAAGTAATTTTAATACAGTTAATAATGTTACTAGAATAATGTAAGGGCCCAAAATCCGACAAAAAAGTAAATAAAAATGAATTTATTTTATTCTAGAATTTTTTTTCTTGCATCTTGACAACACTAAACGAACTGTAGTGTGAAAGATAAACAAACTTTCAACTACTTCCTTGACTTTATGCCCTTCTTGACGTCGTATAATAGTAGGCCCCGCAACTGTCTTATCTATTCTGCCTGTTTTTTTGAACACATAATATTTTTTTTATTAAGTGAATAAAAAAAAAACATTTGGTTATCCTAACTATTTGAAAATTAACACACACTAAAGAATAACATAGAATTAAAGAGTAATCAATGTATTTAATTAACACATACAAAAGAATGACAGAATTAATAAACCGGGAGTGATCTCCCCTAAACTTTCTCGAATATTCTTATATAAAATAACAGGGGATGGGAACTCGGGCTATAGACATGATTTTTAATCCATTTTAAATACTTAAAGTTTAAAAAAATAGAATAAAATCTCGTAGACAAATTAATTGCACACCAAGTGAACGCCAAATGAAAAAGCGCATAATAGTGCGCAATATTATTAGTACTTTTAAAATTTACATTAGTTTTTTGAGAAATCGGAAGTAGCGTAAATTACTACTTCCGTTCAACGGAAATTACTCAAAATTTAACAGAAGGTAGAGAATAAGATCTTTTACTTACATGTGAAATTTCATTTATCTATCTGAAATAGTACTCAAGTTATGGGCTTTTGAAATATTCAAAGTAGGAAAAGTACCACTTCCGGTTATCGGAAATCGCTCAAAAGTTGATACGGATCTACGATTTTGATAAAATACTTATATATGAAATTTCATCAACCTAGCTGTGACGGTACTCAAGTTATCGTGTTTACACACGGACACACACACAGACAGACTGACAGACACACAGACATACGGACAAGATTGCAAAATTATGTTTTTCCGTATCAGTGAGGTGTAAAAGGTCGAGATTTGTAAAAATCTCGATTTGTTTGCACGATTACAAGACTTTCTCTATACTTCGTATATACGAGAAAGTAAAAAGTAATCAATTTAAAATTAATAACGTAAATACAAAACAACCACAACAACAAAACAAAAACAACAACTACAACAAACAAATAAAACATTGTGAAAAAATACTAAAGGAAACTATAACGAACATAAATATTCAATTTATTATACAAATTCCTGTTAGGTATGCTTAATTGTAGTTTCAGCTTTCTCTAATTTTCAGAAATGCGCGTTACATAATTAGCCTGCTTTATTTCAGACCTTATCATACTTCCACGTTCAAAGTAGTTTTTACCTCTTAGTTCTCTCACAAACATTTATATACTTTTGTATTTTCACCATTAATTTGATGATGAAAGAGATTGAAAAGTATTAGTCATTTTTCTGGACTTTATTAAATATATTACAATGATTGATTTTACTGTAAGAAAACAAAAATATTCATATATATATATATATATATATATATATATATATATATATATATATATATTCATATATATATATATATATATATATATATATATATATATATATATATATATATATATATATATATATATGTATATATATATATACTTATATACATATATATATATATATATATATATATATATATATATATATATATATATATATATATATATATATATATATATATATATATATATATGTGTGTGTATGGTGTGGATGCTAGTCTTTTAAATATTAACTAATTTCTTGGCTCAAGGTTGATTTTGATACTTTTTTTCGGGATAGTTGTTGTAGTCTGATATCTCATCATAAACATTTTCACTGTTTTTTAGAGTACTGTCTTCTGTAACTCTATTTTTTAGAGGAGTTAAGTTGACCCCTGTAAATTCAGAAAAAAATATTTCAATTAATTAAAGTATTAAAATGGAACAATAAAATAGGTATGAATTAAACTAAAGGTTAGCTATTATTATTTTGCATTCAAAGTTTCTTAAAATACGAAGTCTAGAATATTTAAATTCTAAAACTTTATTTTTTATCTAAATTTAAACTACTTAATGCTGCACATTTTCAGATCTGCTTTACGATGCTTACCCCTATCTACGCCATATAGATGATCTTCTGGAAGTGCACTGATCGCAGTGGCGTATTGAGTGTTATCACCATGTTTGGTGTTTTTTGAAATCTTTTGAAGTCGTCGTCGTTGTACACATATTACAGTGACAATAATTATGATAATCAAAAATAAAAAGCCAAGGCCTAATCCAATCCCAAGTTCTGTATTTCTATTTTCTTCACCTGTAATTAAAGATATTTTTATAAAAAAATATAAATAAGACCTACGTAAGTTTTGAAGCCTACACGAATTCGCACAAATTCGAACTGAATTAAACAAAAATAGAAACATGGTTTTCTTTTCATTATAATTATGTTAAATATAGATCTAGGTGTATTGTGAATGCTAATGAGTGATTTTTGGAAAACACTTGAAAATCAGCTAATTATGTAATTATGTTTTGTGGGTGCATTTTCTCCAACAAGCAAACTTAGACTGATTTCGATATATTTGTATCAGCTGAATCAACTACAAAACAACTTTTCAACATCATGTGACATTTAAAGTTTTCACAGAAAATCGATCGTTTTTCGTAGTGTGTCATGTAATGGTTACACCAGATGCTTTGTACTTCGCCAGAAAATGCAGATTAACTTTTATTTGGGAACTATATTTTCTGAGGTCTTATCACTTTTCGTTGTATTTTTATTTTAGAAGTCCTATTACACCAACTACAGAGAAATATAAATTTCAAGCAAAACATTAAAACGGGGGGGGGGGGGGGGGGGGGGAAATAGGGTAATAGAAAACAACCAAAAAGATTTGACATTTTATAAATACCTTTTACATCTAAAAGTTCAGTGGCAACCGAATCACAGCCAGCATTATTACATACAACGACCGAAATTCTGTTGCAAAATACAGTTATTACATTAAACTAAACAACTCATTTTATTACATTGCATTAATACTTTAAAAATAACAACGTTCGTTATGATAAGCTTTTTTGGCTGCTCTCATTTAAAAAATCATCCCACATACATTTTGTTATAATATATTTTTGTGCTTAGAATTTTTTATGACTTTTAAATATCCGCGAAACAACTGATTTTGTTGTTTTTCATGTATGTACACACGGCTTACAGGGCGAAATTGCGTTTTTCCTACTCAGAAAATTGTGAAATATCGAAACAGATTTCTTGCACGGTTACTTCATATAAAAGTATATGTTAGAAAGCGAGAGTGAGCTTTCCTCAACTTTCTAGTATATTCTTGTAAACAAAGGTTGTGTTGTTACTTGTGCAATCGGGCTATAGAAATATAGCAGTTTATGACAAAACCACTACATTTTCAAGAAAACACAGAGCCAAAAAGTTATTACAATATGCTTTCTGATAGTAAAATAAAAAGTTATCAAACTCTGAAGGTTTTTTGAAAAATCACTAAATAAAGTTAAAATGACAATTTAACATAAGCCTAGTAGTTAACATTAAATCCATCTTATTTCTTCTATGTTCAGCGTTTTAGAATTACACAATTACAGTAAAAACTAGATAAACGGACCATGTACTAAATAGGAAAAAAGTACTTCATCTATTAAAAAATACTCAATAATTATTTGACTAATTTTCTATTAACGCTATTTATCTCAGGCCTCTAAAAGTTATTACCTGAACTCTGTATTAGAAGGTAAAGGTCCATTACAGTAATCCATATCATCAGGTTTACAGCTTGTATTTGTACCAATAACGTAATTTACAAAATCTGCTTCCGTGTCTGACAAAGTTTAAAATTACAAAACATTACTGCAAATGCCACCAATAATTCTCAAGCATAATATTTGGGAAGAAACCTAATTCTCATAACATAACCAAGAGTTAAGCTATTATGAGACCACACCATAAAATATGACATAGCATTACAAGTCTATTTATTTATCAATTCAGATGACCTGCTAGACCTGCTATTTAGTTTAGGCAACATTCTACTGTTTATTTCTACCCTTTATGTTCGACATATTTATGTGGATTCTTTAGTTAGTACCCATATAATAAAAAAAAAACGCTAATAATTTAAAAAAAATTATAATCTACATTAGTTTTTTCTATTAGTAAAAGCAAATTATGTTATAACTTTCAAAGCGTGGAACAAACTAGACCATAATTACTTTTCAATTGATCCAGCCAGTCTGGAGGCGTTACACGATATCCTACAGTAAATCCCCTTTGTTTAGATGTTGACCACGTTCCGTATAATTCTAGATTTGTTGATCGTTTTCTTTTTCCTGTAATCGAATATTTTCCTTATATATATATATATATATATATATATATATATATATATATATATATATATATATACATAAATATAATTATATATATAAATATAATAACTAAATAAATAATACGTTTACAGCAAAGTTCAAATTAAATGTCTCATGATCTAATTATCATTATAATTAAATGTTATTATTAAATGTAATAATTATAATAATAATAATATTAATAATAATAGTAATAATAATAATAATAATAATAATAATTATTATTAAACCTATTATTATTATTATTTTATTTTATTGGCTTTTGCAATCAATATATAGTGTTAAGAAATAGAGTAAATTGTGTCTTTCATCTGTTATAATTTAAAATCTTTTATCAATGAAAAATGATTTTAAAATAGCATTAAAAAACCTATTTAAATTTTTAATTATCACATTGTTGTGTATTGATAATATATATTTTAGCACTTACCAGTGTCAAAGCAGTGTGACTTATCTGCACAAACCATAAGCAGTAGATCTTTTATTTTACCCTGTTTTTCATCAGTGACACACCGTTTGCAGATTTTAGCAGCAATCGTAGATTGAGTATGGTTCATTAACTCAATTATTGTTTGACCCACAAATTGTTCTATAAGTTTAGGTACTGTGAAAATTAAAAATAACATTTCCTTTATCTCATTTATAACATTGATTTTATGGAGTCGTATTTAAAAATTACTTTTTTATAAGAATAATAGTTGAAACTACCACAGTAAACCCTCAACCCACACAGTTTTTAAAATATACCTATAGTTCTGTATCTGTTTTTACTAATAGGCGTAGAATCATTTATTTGCATTTATTGAATAATATTAAAAAAAAAATACAGCGAGCATAAACAGAAAGTAATTTATATTTATTTGATGCGCATTTATGGTCATTGAATATTAAAGGTCAGTACTGAGTTAGGAAAAATGGTTGATTGTCAGATTTAAGCGTGCATTTTCAAGAATAAACGGTGCTACATTTGCGTTTAATTGCACATCTATTGTTTAGGTAATTTTAAAACTGCAATTCCATTAACAATAATAGTTGCTTGGTATTTAGATATGATTGTACCATTTTCAGTAGATCACTAGCCTTAATTTGTGTGACGATTAACTTATTACACGACGTTGTGTTTCTTTCAAAAATAAATTTTGTTAACCTGACAAGCCTTTATAAGTATTGAAATCTAGACTTTTATTTACTATATTTTATTTTATAAATTTCTTTTAGTTAGTAGTATTATTTATTCTTGAATTTTTTAAAAATCTGTAAACAGTTTTAGAAAGTAATGGCTCATATAGGGCGCCATGATTTATACTTCCACTAAAATGTACAGAAACGGAGATTAAATATAAATTTATATGTATGCACACAGACACATATAAACATAAACATGCAGAAACACACACGCGAACATTGCGATTATTTTCATTGCTAAGCTATCTGTTGGTGTAAATTTCGGTTTGCAAGTATTTTAGTGCGAAGTTTTTAGTGTGTATTTTTCTTAGTGCCTAATTACATTTTGTTAATATTCTGTTTGCGATTTTTGCTTGGATATTTTATTTTCAACGTTCCCTTGCGCATTTTTATGGAAAAAGAATTGTCCTACCAAAACATATGCTAAACATGTTTCATAAGAGAAAATAGTTGTTTTATACAATATCATCAAACGCATTAAAGAATTATATATAATTTTGCCATTGCAAAAGAAGCAAGTGAATTTCAAGGCAACATGATTTAATATAATAGATGTATTATTGTAAAAAAATCAATAACATGGTTATCTTAGCAATAAAAACGATAGTTGAATCATTAGAAAAATTTACCTTTTGCCCTTACGTACAGTGATTTAGGAGTAGAATAGCCACCTTCAAACAGTTCGTTAATAGTTTTTACCTGATCACAAGAAGTTTGTAGTTATCGAAAAGATAACTAAATATTGATTAAAAAAACTTTAATGGTCCTGTAGTATTTTTATATAAGCTATTGAGTTCTATCAGTTACGTAAAGAAGAAACACTAAAAAAAACATACTTGAATTTCATAATCTCTTTCGACCAGCAAATTGCTTAATGGAATAGTGAATATTTCTTCACATTTTATCAACCCATGTAATTCTTGTATGTCCACATTCTCTGCCTATGTTAATAATTCAAAATAAGAAAAAAAAATGTCGTAAAAACATCCACAAAAGTGGCAAATAAATTACTCAACATGCTCAGCATAAAGAAACATTATTAGGAACTTAAAGCTTAATTAATCTTGGTCATGTCAGCCAGTATATGTTCTTTTAATCTGTTCCATCAAAAACAGATTGGTAATGCGAACCAATTGAATTTTCTAGTAAGATATAATGTACTTTTTTGCAGCCAAACCATAAAAATAGGTTGTAAATGTAAATCACTTAATTTGACAAACTTCTGCAAAAACTAATGTTTGACAAACAGATTATACATTTCATATTTTCTAAAAAGAGCTGTTATAAATAGTTACCTCATTTGTAGTTAAGTTTAGCAGAGTTTTCATAATTTTATATCCTGTTATAATTCCATTTCTCTCTTGTTCCGCAGGACACGTAATTGTGATGTTGATATCCAAGGCTAGTGATGAATCATTCTTGAATTCATAAAATGCTAATCCAGGAGCTGTTGTGGATATAGGTAATAAAATGTTGATCACGAAATAGGCAAGGTGATAACTATGCCGCAAATGTCCACAATTATGAATTATAAAGATAATTATTGACTATCCATAAATATTCCAGTTAGTTAGTTAGGCAATTTACAGACCACTACACGTAAAGAGAGAAAATAATTATGACTAATGAGGATTTTTTTCACACTAATCATTATAGATAAGTGATTAGCATAAATAAGATTGGCCTTAAAGAATACACTTGGAACATTTTCATTTTTTTATGTAATGTCTAAGGGACAACGATTTTCCGAACATAGTTGAGGCTTGTTTTATTTAAGCGAATAAATATAATAAAAAACAATCATCCTTTTGATTTGAAATTAGTTTTTGCCTAACTATTCTTGTTGTAGATGTATTTTTTAAATAATATACACATTTGTTTTCAAGATTTATTTTTGTTTTTATTTTAGATACTATAGTATATCATGGTTGCATTTTTTAACCACACCTACCTACTCTGAAGTTTAAGAATCTTACTAGATTCTAGTCTATTTAATTAAATCAATGACTTTAAATATTTCAAAATAAAATGTTATAGTTTTATCAACCAAAAAATATTTAAAATATTTAATATTTTATCAATTGTTTTTCAACTTAGAGTGAAAACAAACAATTTAGTAGAAAAAAGTAAGATGTAGTTATAATGAAGTGTAGAAATAAGACGAATTATATATATATACCTGCCATCAAAGTTCGATTCTCAGCACTGACAGGTTCACTATATCCTACATCTGTGTAGGCAGATATGCTTACTCTGTATTCCCAATAGGCCAGGAGGTCAAAGAAAGTAGTATTGTTTGTTTCGTAATCTTAAAAGAAAAAGAATCTCTCCTTAACGTAAAGCAAATTGAATCGTAATAAATGGTTCTATGCCTAAAAAAACACAAGACAATTTCAAACTGTTTAGTCGTTACTTGAAAATAAACCTACTGTAAACCTTGATAGATAATACTTTTTCAAACACATTGCCATTCAGATTTCTCTTTTTCTCCAAAACAACATTATAACTTGTTGGTCCTGTAAAATCTCCTGGAGTCCAAAGTACGAACAAACCCACTCTGTCATCTGAATATCTTGTTGAAATGGCTGAAATACTTTTCAACCTGTTTGCACCTGTAAACATTTTAATAAGTTAAATTAACTTCTATGTTTAGAGTATTTAAAAAAAATAGAGATTTCAACTAATTAATATACTATGTATTTTATAACTTAATATTCACCTTGTTACGCCCTTAACTTTAAAATTTAACGTAAAAATACAGAAGCAATTAAGATTGTAGCGTTGAACATACAATGATGAAACTCACTTGTAATATTAGTTTTGAATGAAATAGGGGAGTCTAAACCTTTTCCAAGATTATTATATGGAGACACAACTACTTTATATTCTGAGTAGGGATTTAAGCCCAGAAGCGAAACAGTTACAGAAAAAGCTGCGTCATTCATGTTGACACTATCAGTTGTGGACCATTCAAAAGAACAGTTTTCAAACTGTTTTAATGAAATCTTTGAAAGATAAAGAAGAAATTTTATTTCATTTTAGGATATATATTCTATACATTTTTATAACTTATGGTCATTATATATTTATAGAAACTTAATACATTTTCCAAACTTACAGTAGCATTACAGTTACTACAAATGATTTTGTAAACTCCCAAACAATTTTGATTATCGTCCCGGACTGTTGCTACATAGGCTATGATACCACCATTAGGTCTTGAAGGTCTTTGCCATATAATTGATGCTGAATGTCCAGTTAGTTTACTCACTGTTAAGTTCGCAACTTCATTCGAAGCTACGAAAATAAAGTACACATTCACAGATATATATATTAATTTTAATTAATAAATGAAAACTATAGACGTGAAAACAGGTGATGCTGTCTAGAATTGTATTTAAACAACCAGTCAATAACAAATAGAGTAAACATACACATGAAAAATGTGACGTATTATCCAAAGTAAGTTAAAATTATTTATTTCTTAAGGGTAAAAAGAACAATGTAATAAAATACAAATAAGGAATGTATATATTTAGTATATATATTTTTTTGAAAGGGGTCAAAATACCTTAATAGTCCCAAAATAAAATAGAACTCTCTTGGTACACATACATTGGATCGGTTAACAGAAAATTGCACAACAGAGAAATGCGCAACCAAAAACTGCTAATTAAAAAATGCGAAAATGCAAATTCGCGATAACTTATTTCATATTTTGATAAAACTGCTTTGCCAAGCTACACTATACATTTGATCAATATTTACTAACGGTAAAATTCTAATTTACTTCGCGTACTAATTTGTGCGCAGGTTTTGGTAGCGTGGTTTCCCTTTTTCTTTCTCCACACGAGTCTTGTTATTTATTTTAGAAACGCCACAGCTTTTATAATACCAATTTGTATTGCAATTAGTGGAGGAGCTGGTGATGTTTTCTCAAATGGTTATACATCTAACATAAAGGGATGGCATATGGGAATGTTATAAAGTGTTATATCTGAGATGTGGGTCATACGTTATGTAAATCTGCATTTTCCCTTATAGTAATTCCAGTGAATCATCAGGTGCAAGAAAATATAACAAAGTATAAAATATTAGTGTTGGTAATACAAACAGTATTACAAAATTTAATAAGAGAGACGTAACACTTACTTTTAGGAATGAAAAATGTCCCAATTGCTGCTACACTAAAAACCCTAGCTCCATTTTTTGCTGTGATACTGTAGCTGTAGACTTTTGATGGTTTTAAGTTATATGCTACAACTGGTGAAGTTTTACTTTCGATTATTTCAACAATACTATTAGCTATTGAAATTACTATTTTATATATTATTACATTGCCGTCAGATGGGTTAAATTCAACAGCATAGCTGTATTCACTATTTGTAACATTTTCTGTCTGAATGACAATACTTGTAATTATACCAGGCGAGGCTGGGTCTGTAGATGAAGAAAATACATGTATTGATGTAGTTAATGCAGGTAAAATAAAATACATGCATGATTCTGCAATTATGATGCGCAAACACGATTAAGCTAGTTTTTGGTGTCAAAATGTATTTTAAGTGTTTTCAGACGTTTTCTGCATATCTAAGAAAAATAATTCATATCGTACTATAAATTAATATGTTGCTTTCCAGATTGCTTATTTTTTTTTTTACTTTTAAACAGTAAGTAGTAACTCTATGATTTTTTAACAAAAGCACTACCTGTCCAAACTGGAGTTACAATCACAGAACTATTTTTCTGCATATAGTTAGTATCTGCTGCTAGTGTTGTCGTGATGGTGAAGTTGTACACTGTCCCAGGTGTAAGATTTGTTGCAGTTCCTCCTGTGTTGGTTGCTGTGGTAACAGCTATAGGATCAGAAGCTGTTAGGCTATAGACAGCATTTACTCTGTTTAAATTGACAGCTGACCAGGTGAAGTTGATGCTTTGAGTGCCAATCGTCTGTGCTATATTTATCACTTTCAGATTTTCATCTGTTTGTAAAATTTAAACCATGGTACTAGACACATGATAACATATATTTAAAATTAGTACCTAACACATATTTTTTAAAAAAATATACTAAACGTGTATGAGATTTTCTGTTACCATGGCATTTGAAAGGATGATGTATTCAGTACCAGGCTATTTACATAAACTTTTCTCTAAAAACTGCAATTGTTAGTACATTTTTAAACCAATTTTATGCTTAATTAAAGTAACTGTCTGTTTAAACTAAAGATTCATCACCTACAATTTCACTTACCAGAAACACACTGGTTCTTGTCTGTTCTATACTGGTTATTGTCACATAAGCATTTGTTAGCTGGCTGTATACAAGCTGTTCCAGTTTCACAGTTGGATGTTGTATTACTACAGGCTCCACCGTGCACATTTGCTGTGAAGAAAACGAAACTGAATTTGTAGGCGCATAACATTTTTGTCTTATGGCTTTGGCATTATCTTGCAGCTATCATCATTCGTGGTGAGATAAGGTCCTATGACTACATTGCCCGTGTTACCTCTTGAGTCATCATTAATGCTACTTCATGTGTATGGTAGTGATCGGGATCGTCATGGTTAAAACAAATTATTGTGTCTCCTGTTGATATTCTGTTTTTTTCTAGAGCGATTGCAGATTTGTCCGTATGCTAGTTTCTCTAAGGCTTTTGCTAGCAAACATGAAAAGCTCTACTAGAGAGGAATCTTCCTTTCCAAGCTCTCTTTGATTTAATGTGTTTGCGTATTCCGTAGTAGTTATTTTATGGGGAAGGGTTGTTAACCCTACTCTCAGCCCTCCTTCTTTATGTACATATAATTGATTTTAATTGCTGATCAGTATATAAAAAAATAATTATCAATATACTTTTTTTCAAAACTAATAATACTCTTAGTAATATAATACCTCAACATATTAAGTTTACAAGGAGAAATTACAACATAATCAACTTTCCTCCGAAGAAAAATAATAAATGTATTTAATACGTAGTTAATACGTTCCTAGTTTTGTATACAAATTCAACTTTATTATTTGAATCTGGCGGTCAAAAGGGGCAAGTGAAGTCGAATTTATCTGTTTCTCTACCACTAGGTCACGCTTTCCTCAGTTTTGTATAAGGTGTAATCTCATTAAAAAAATAAAAATAAACTTACTAGTCCAAACGGTAAACAAAACGACTATAGCTACTTCTGGATAGTAATTGTCTTCAGGGAATGTAGACTTGATCCACAAGGTGTACTGTTGTCCAGCATTTAGTCCAGTGACAAGCCCTCCAGTAGAGCTTGCTGGAACTGGAGCTAGAGATCCAGCTTGTATTGTAAAATAGGCAAAGGCAGGGATTGCAGAGTTGACAGACCAGGTTAAGTAGATGGAGCTGGTTGTTCTACTTTGTATAGAAGGGTTTTTTACTTCCACATGATTAACTGGAATGAATTTAAAAAAATAATTTTAATCACACTGCTTCATGATTAATGTAATACACAATGCATTTCTAGCATTTGGTTTAACCTAACTGATGTTAAACAGTATTTGGAACTCCAGCAATTTCATCAACCATATTTTGTTTAATTCGTTAATTATACATCTGAAAAATGTTTTGTTTTGAAATTTAAAATTGAGAATACTGTAGAAACAAAAAACAATTGATATTGCTTTTATGAAAAAAATTTATTACTGTTATTTTTTTTACCAATTCTAGAAAATTATTAAAATATATACCAGTACGCAAGATATGCAAAAAAACTTACTTGAAATACATCCAGCGTTCGATGTATAATAATCTGCACACAGACATTTTTTGCCAGTATTTTTGTATTCTTTACATGAAAACCTATTATCACAATCAGAGTCTAAACTGCAAGTTTGACCATGCCTGAAAATTTTATTAAACAAAAGTACGCTCTAACTTCTCTCTTCTTCTTCTTCTTCGTTCTTATTTTTTTAGTGTTGGGAGGGATCGAGCCTTATCTGCCAGAGGGTTTGAACTCGAGACTTTTTTCGAATTTATCAACCATGAGCTTTTTGCCGACTCGACCACGCCTTCAACACAATTAAGCGTTACGTGACAACTGGTTATGCGCCATTTAGGCCATTGACTCCGATTTCAGCCTGCAGTTGTTTGATTTTGGAGTTGTCTCTCCTAGCGGAGTAGCTATCTCCAGCTAACGAGCCTCATCTGCCCGAGGGTTCGAACTCGAGACTTTTCGGTTTAGCAACCATGAGCTTTACCGACTCGACCACGCCGATCCCTACGCTCTACCAAATGTGTCAAAATTTCATTGAAATATTCGATACAAGAATAGAGCATATTATTTGTTGTTATTAAAATATGCTATTTAATAATCAAAGGACGACGTGGTCGCAGAGTAGAGCTTGTGAGTGCAAACATGAAGTCAAAATAACTCGTTAAGAAAACAAAGGCGGCTTGGCGCAATGCTAATCACACTATCCCATGTATGCTGATATTTTCGAAACATATGAGCTCTACTTTATCTACTCCATGTGTCTTGAGTACGAACGGGAAAAGATGAATGAGATGATATAAAACTTATTCAGTTGTTTTAAATAGTAATTTCTAAAGAATATATTTGTTGACTGACCAAAATAAAAAAGAAACAAGATTTTATCTATTATGCAATTAGTTTGATATACATTGATACAACAATTAGGTCTACTTAACATTTTAAGATGACATGGGAATCCAACTTTCAAGCTACTTATTTGCTTTTATTCTTTAATTTAAATTGTTCAGGCCTATTTCAGCAAATACAAAACTTACAAGTCGAAGCAGTCAACGAAACATTTGCAACTAGTTCAGGATAGTAGCTGTATGCAGGTAGTGTAGAAATGATCCACAATGTGTATTGATGTCCAGGACTTAGACCAGTGACATTTCCTCCAGTAGAATTTGCTGTAACTGGGGTTGAAGAGCCAGCAACTTGTATTTTATAATAGGCATTTTGAGGGATCTCAGTATTGACTGACCAGGTTATGTAGATGGAGCTGGTTGTTCTACTTTGTACAGATGGGTTTTGTACTTTGAGCTGTGTAACTGGTTAAAAAAAATTATAGTTTAATAATATTTTTGTATTTGATTCTTTTATAATTACAAATTATGCTTTATCACGATTAGCAATTAGCAGTGAGTTTGTATAAATGACATGCTGCGTTTTATTTTATTTTTTTTATTTTGTATATTGGTTTTATAATTAAATTCACAGTTTGAGATAAAATGCATATAATTTAATAGTAAATTTCATTTAATTAACGCCTCTCATTTTGACGTTACCGATAATACAGGATTTGTAAAATTATAATTCTTGATAACATTACAGGCCTGTATATAACATGGATGTATTAATATTTACACAGATGAAGTAATACAAATGTTAATGCTTAAGATGTAATTAAATGGGAAAAGAAATCTTACTATAAACACATATATCTCTGTATGAATTATAATAACCACCACTACACTGACATGTTGCGGAATCAGACCCGTAGCCTTCACATGAAAACTTCGAATCACAATCAATTCGTGAACACGATTCGCCATGTTGTTTCCCTAAATAGTAAAAAATGATACTTGAATAAGCCCCACATCTGTTTTGAATTCGATATAGTAGCTTTGTTATTTAAGCTATTGCTTTTTAACCATCGAATGTAGCAAAAAAATGAATAAAACGAAATTAATATACTATTAAAAAGAAATGAATACAATTCTATTTACTAATAAATACAGTTATATTGATGATTACAATGCAATTATGTAACTTTATTTGCTTGTTTTTAATTATTGCATACAATGGTTAGAATACACATGGATTTAATATGCAAACAGCGGCGTAAGCTATTCTAAAGATTTGTTTTTGTTCTTTCTTGTGAAAGGTAGTTAATATATATATATATATATATATATATATATATATATATATATATATATATATATATATATATATATATATATATATAAAAGAAAGTTAAAAATCCACTCCGTAAAAGAATAGGATGTATGCGGTTTTGGATATTAGCTGGCAAAATGAGTTAAATGATACACACGTTGCATGCTCAAAATACTGCTATGTATTGAAAAAAAAATACATACCAAAGCAAATACCTATGTTAGATATTATGCAAATAGTTTTGCTAATGGGTGAAATGGAGGTAGGATGTGATGTTACATAAACGGGAACAAGTTCTGTAACTATTTACTTTGAGTCAGAGTTGGAAATGACTAGGTAAAGTTAACAGGAATGAACTGGAGAGTCTGTGCTGCTCCTCAGTTGGTTTAAAACTTTTGAAACACCGGTATAAAGTAACTAATAGTCAACATACACAAAGAAAATGAACGATATCACGGGATACTTTGGTTATGTTGAAAAGCATTGTCGCAACAATTCCTCTGTGAGATTGTTGCTGAGCTTGTTAATGTTAAGCTACTAGTAAGGCACACGCACACATACACACATACGAGCGCGCTATCTCTCTCACGAACAATCTGAGAATAATTTTTTTAAATGTTCTTTTTCGAACATCTTTGATAATGTCTTTGTAAAAATTGGGCAGTGAATTTTATAAATTGTTCATGAAATTAAGGAACACTAAAAAATTCAATAAAACATTGTTGTTACAAACCTAAACATAATTCAGGCTTACAGTTTGCTTGACACGGTATCTGTTGATACGTAAAATAAAATAATAGTAATCATACAATTTTACTTAAACATACATTTTCAATTGCTTGATTCTGTAAAGTACTATTTTTCAAACGGTTGATACTTTAAAGTGGTATTTTTTATATGAAACCATATAATTATAAATTAGATAAATTACACAGATTTTTTCGAGAATAAAAGAACAAGCGTTAAACATCCACATTAATTAATGAATTCAAAATTGAATTACATACAGTTAGGGAAATATGCTCATTTAAAAATCACCGAATTCCTGATTTTTCGTCATGATGGATTTCTTGCACTTTTGGATGCTTTGTCAATTTTTGTATTTAAAAAATAGAAACTTAATGAGAATTTCTAAAAATGTGTTTAAAATGCTATTTTTTTAACCTATTAATTAAAAAATAATCATTTTTTCCCCCAATCTAACACGTTCTCAAAGAAAAGTTTTATATCGTCATCATTTTGTATTTGGCATCATTGGAAAGCTGGATTTCTCATGTATTCAATAATTGTATTTTCCAGCATCTCGAAATCACCCAAAGCTTACAATCAGCTTTTAAAATTACACAGATACCGTATCATCCTTACTTTTTGCTGTTTTTCTTAGTTCGAAGTTTTTTAACATTAAAAAGCCTACTACTTTTTAGTTTATTAAACAACGCTCATCATATTTTCAGTAATTGTTCTTCATGCAAAAATAAAACATTGTCACGAGGAATTGTGATGAGTTTCATAGATAAAAAGTTTATGGTAACAAATATGCTAATTTTGAAACTTTTGAATCCAGGAAAAGGGTACGAATTTTTAAGACCTTGTAGAATTTTGTCGTGACAAAAGTTTTGAAATATACTGAAATATAAGCCGTTTGAATTTAATTGCTATAAGTATATAAATAAAATAGCCTTAGCATTTAAAAAAAAAAATTCAAAATGGCTGAGGATTTTTCATGTTTCTATAACAACCAAAATTTGTTTTAAACACTTTTCTTGCTGTTTAATATTTACTTTCATGTCCCAAATATGGTAAAATAAAGTCTAAAGGATTTATATCTTAAATTGTAAAAAAAAAAAAAAGAAATAAACTGAGCATATCCCCTTAACTACGAATGCGAATAAAATATTTAGAGAAAACTTACCAAGACAAGTTCACAAAACAGAATGAAAAAAAGTAATGAATCAATTAGCCTCTCTTTATTGTAAACCATGTTGGCAATTCTGTAAAGGAAATGTTTCAATATGTGTGGAAGAGTTAATCCGATAACTATGTTCATCATTGGTACGTTTTTAATGTACGGGTGTATTTCAAATTGTTAGTTATAAAGAATTTATATACGTTTCTTCATCTAAATTCATTTTAAATAGTTATGTTCTTTATCATTCCTGTGGAGTATAGAAACACAACCACACCTCTCCACCATAACCGGATTTACTCTAAATCCTCCAAGCTGGGCCCGAGACATTCCGGCAGCTTCTGCTTCACGGAAGAATGACCTTTTCAGGTCTGTTTAGGCACACCCACTTTATTCTTTTTTTTTTGGGGGGGGGGGGGGAATTGCAATCCAATACTTATTTGATGATGTTGACTGCTATGTTGTTCGGTGTATAAAGTGTAAACACCGGGTAAAATAATGTTCTATGAGAGTTGTCGCAAGCTTTTCTAGTTTCTATTGTACTTGGCTTTTAGCTCGTTGAATGTAACATTATCTCCACTATATAGCGCTTCATTTCGTAGCTAAAAACTAATGCATGAGCACAGGTCTTGTAATTAATGAGAATAAATTTAATGTGATACTTACCTTTTTTTTTAAATTTGAAATGTAAAATCTACACTACATATCTATTTGTCATAACTATACACACTGACTCAGAGACACATATACACGCGAGCACACATGCACAAAAACACGAACACAAACACACACACACACACACATACAAACACACACACACACACACACACACACACACACACATATATATATATATATATATATATATATATATACATATATATATATATATTCGGTTAAAATAATAAAGATACTTCATATTTTAACACTCACCTGTAATGCTAATGATTAGCTATAGTGAACCATGAAAAGCAATTAATCTCATAGCAGACATAGCATCAGTGTTCATGGTTCACATTTTACCTTAAGAAGTGTAGTCTCTATTGATCAAAAACATATGCACATTTAAAAAAAAACATGGCGGTTAAACAAAGTAAAAAAATTGAATTGCTAAACACACTTTTGAAGGAAGGTTAAATCCACACACCATGTGCTACTTTAATTTTTGCACTGCATGATTCTGCGTAAGTCTGGGTAATTGTAAGTTAAGAATATATTTTATAAGAAGATTAGTATGCACATGGCTAAGAAAGTCATTTTTAAAAAATATTTTGTAACAGTATGGATGAAAGGATTGATGGATATAGGAGTTGTTTAGCAGTTGAAAGAAATTTCGAAATAGTAGCAACATTTCTATATATGCAACCTGTTTTGTTTTAAATATTCTAAATATCTTTCGGCTATTCTCGGAAGGATATAAGAGACTAGCTCATCCTTTCCGAGTTGAAATATATATTTATATAAATGTCTGCATCCTCCTACCTAAATAAAATAACTGAACATATAATTGTATGTGTTATATAAGTAGACCTTTAATATGATAACTTTTAACTTATATATGACCTTTTTTTTAAAAATCAGTTACTACTTACAATATTCTTTGTTTTTTTTTGGGTCGATGTAAGTGAATGATTAGAAATGCCAGATCTTTCTATGTGTTGCCAAACATTCTCTTTCAAAGCGTTCTCACTAAATCTCAGTCAATCATCTCCAGTATAGCAGAGATTTATAGCACTTGGCAATTTTTCAAAAATAAGCTTTTAATAAAACCTAATAACTGCAAAAACAATTATTATACTCGAAATTATCTTTCTATATATATAATTTTCTTCTTGGATACCCTAGAAAACACCAAGCTGTAAGCGCGCCTAGCCCCCCCCCCCCCCCACATGGTCTGGTGAGCTGTGGTTCACGCTAAATGTTTACAATCGTAGAGCCGTGTTTAGTGACGGCTATTAGGGGCAGATAATTTAGTTTAAAACGATTTTAAACTTAGGGGAGGTAACTAAGAGGAGGCTGCTTTTCACGGGGGGGGGGGGGGGGGCAGGAGGGTAGGGTAGGGTAGGGGGAAAGGAGGGTGGGGGATTATTGTCCTTAACGACCTACTTATAATGTTTTAAAGCAAATATTTTCAGTGGCAGCATTGGTACTGTCGAATTCACAAATTATGAATTACTGAAAAGTAGAAAATAAAACAACTAAATAGCGGCGTATGATACGCCGCGGGTCGGCTCGTATATATATATAATTCTCTTCATGAGACCTTGCGGGACACCACCACCAAGTACGCGCGCCGATCGGCCCCCTCCCTCGCAAAAGACAATACCGCTAACACTCCACCCCACCAGTCTGGTGAGCTGTGGTTCACGCCGAATGTTTATAATAGTAGAGTCGGGTCGAATTAGTGACGGTTATTAGGAGCAGATAATTTAGTTTTCAAACGATTTGAAACAAAGGGGAGGTAACAAGTTCTGCTTGATCTTTTCATTGTCTTCTGCAAAACTGTCGTCACTGTGTTTGTTTTTTTTTAAAATGTTTTTCCCTATAAAATAAGATTTTAGTGGTATCTGAGCTTTCATACTGTGTGTTTCGCCAACACAAGTTGTATAAACTAAAATAACCAGAGCCATGTCATTTCCAGCGTCTAGTTTATTTAAGGAGAACGCACACGACTGACTTAACATACGAACACACTGTATTCAGCTACACTTGTTATTCTAAGCGGCAAGGTTTATATAGTCCCCACTCTACACCTGCAAACAGGATGTAACCGGCATCTTTACCGAGCCTAAACGATTGAGTGAAGCGAAAGGCGTGACTCAGAGCAAACTATAAGAGAGCTTGTCAAATATTTACTGAACTTGCCAAAAATAGGCATGAAAGTGAAGAAAATGAAACAAGATTGTCAATGTCAGTGATTAATAAATGAGAGCTTAATTTGTACATCTTAATTTATAGTATCAGAAGTTGTTAGCCAGCTTTTACTCTAGGACATAGAAAGCCAACTAATTTTCCAGAAAACTGGATCTTGAGCTATTTTATCTAACGGCCTCCAGTGGTAAACCAAAGGCACTGCAAACTATTCTGGCGTTCAGGGCTAACTATCTAGCACCCTCACCACGTATATATACACACGTATATATGTCTATATATATATATATATATATATATATATATATATATATATATATATATATATATATATATATATATATATATATATTCGGTGGTATGGAGAGGGAGTTTTAAGCTAATTAGAAACACTTCTAGAAACACTGCACTTCCCCGTGTCTCTCAGTATCCACCCGAGCTTGAAATAATTTTTTACTGGTTGGGACATCGTATGGGCCATACCACTGAGGTGGAAACAGCACTTGTGCTTACTTTTAGTGGCCCCATATTTTTTTTATAAGATAAATATAAAACAAAAGCTTTATTGTCTTTTCAAAATAAAAAAAAAATCAAAGACTCATCATGAAAACGATAGTGGTTTTTTTTAGTGAAAAGGTAGTTCTCTGTCAAGGAGATAAAGTGTTTACATAAGCCAAAATGTTTTTTATAATAACAAATCTTTTATTTTTGTCATCAATCAAATGAGTTGGTTGCATACTAATACTAGTATAAGCCTTATCCTGAAAAATCTAAATATCCTAAATAATCTGATGAGAAAAACTACCGCATAAATGACAATAAAAACCTTATCATCAATAGACAACACACCAACTATACAGACTACAATCCCTACTCCTAACAAGAGAAAATGCATATCCATAAAAAGTTAATGATAAATCGAACCCCTCCCACAAAACACAATAATAAAATTTAACCAACGTTATGAAACATCCTTTAAAAATTAAAAACTAAACAAAATATATATTAAAAAATCACTTATATAACATTAAATTAGACATAAGGTATGAGGTAAAACGAATCACTTTAAAACAAAAAGATACAGCCAAAAAGTAACACGTATACAATTTAATATAAGCTTAAAAAACATCCATGTAACATTTTAAAATCTTAATACAAAATTAATTTAAAAAGCGTTTTAATAACAAACTTTTGCAAAATAGTGCCCTAAGAAATAGAAAAAAAAACTTCCTTAAATATGCAAATAAAAACAAAGCCACCAGACCTTGTCGACTATATAATGTAATAGTGCTAAAATTTGTATCTTTATACCCGTTGGTACTCATTAGCATCCCGAGCTGTAGCTTATTATTTGGACCTCTGTGCTGGTAATTAATACCGTCTTGTAAATTTATTGTCTTAATTAATTACTGTGCTCTTCATAAAAATGATGTTGATTTGTATTTATTTAAATACAAACAATAATGTAAAAAAATAACTGGAGGTTCAAATTAGTAAATGTAATGTTTTTAATAAACTAATTATAAATGTTAGCTTAGAAATCAACAAAAAGGTCAAACATGCACCTTAATTACTATAGTGATAAAGTCAAATAGGAGGTTAATTTTTGAAATATATGGTTTAAGATAAAAAAATTAAGTAATGAAAATAAATCAACTTTTTTAGTAGCTAGGGCAATTGAATTATAATGATTCGTGTAAACAATAGTCTCCAATAGTGGTTTTTTTTTTTAAATTGGGCACTCTTTTTGGTGCTTAAATATTTAATTGTGGGATATGTTGAAATTTAAAAATTCATTACTTTTAAAAAAAATATCTGCACTCATTGATCTAATTTCTTGATAGTAAAAAGTTAAACTGCTCTGTAAAGTTTTAGCAGATATTCATTAGTCTATGTGTGTTTATGCAAAAGAACCTACGCTTTGAAAACATCTTTTTATTTTAAATTTATTGAATTTTATCGTCGTCCATTTACTTGCTTTTAACTGCACTGATAGAATTTTGATAATCATCAACGCTGGTAACTTGATAGTTTTTGGAGTCAGGTATTTCTTGATAGACATCTTCATTGCTTGCTGGCTGGTTGACATGTTCTGGTTCACGGATAACTGGAGTCATCTTATCTGTTTTACAATAAAAATTTCGTTTTGGATATTTAAAACGAATAGGCTTACACTTTAGTAAAATTTTGAATTTCTTCAGTTAACTACCATCTCAAATATTCAACTTTACAAAAGTTATTTGAGATAATGTTTATCAAAGAAAAGACTCCCAAAAAGTTATCATTACTAAATTGTCTAATTACTCATTCTACATATGTTAAATAAATATCTACATCATCTGTAAGGTGCTGGAACTGATATTTGTAATCCTTGATATTTGAAGATATTTGAATAGAAAATCATTAAGATGTGTAAATGTAAGTAGCTTTACAAACATACCATTAGCAATACCATAAAGATGATCATCTTGAAAAGTTCTGTTTAAAGTATTATAGAGAGGTGCTTGTCTCCTCATAGCCTCTGACTTCTTATTTCTGTGGTGTCGTTTTATACAAACGACAGCAACAATGCTTATGATTATAATACACAGAAGTCCAAGACTCAAACCAACAGCAAGTGCGGTGTAATTCGCCTCTTCATCTGATAATAATAGTTAAACAATACTTGCAATATTGGTTCAAAAAAGAAAATTCAAATAATATTTTAAACTTTTGTTCAAATGAAGTAATAGCAATGAAAATACTAAACCTTGAAGGGAGAAGAACATAAACTGCAGTATGTGAAAGAAAGAATAAAGAAGAATAAAACACAATAAACCATTTCAACTCATAATACAGCTTCTTGGAGAAATTGGAAGATACATATAGAAATAATCTACTATGCATATGAATTTACAAATAGCATACCTTTTGTGGCAACTGTTTCTGAAGATAATGAAACACAACCAGCACTGTTACATTCTAGAACAAGAATTCTGTTAATAAAATAAAAAATAATTACTCTTTAGAAAAATTATATTATATAATTATAAATTAATGATGTTTTTACAATTAAGAAATCTCATTGAACATAAATGAAATGAGATATCGAACGTTTTAATGGAAAAAATAAGGATTAAGTGGTTGCTCTTATAGCTAGTTTAATAAAAAAGAATTAGCTTCATTTTAGTTATACCGTCTTATATGTCTTATATGTAGATACTATATATTTATTGAATTAAAAAAATGTACAATCAAAGCCAGAATGATATAAAAAAATGTAGCATATTAAAAAGAGACTAAAGTAATAATGCATATCAAACCCTTTAATCGTCTTCTAATTAAATATAGTAATTATAATGTACCCGAATAGTTAAGTGGGACTAATAGATAACACTATTAATTACAGCCGGTTGTATACTATGTACTCATTCTACATAAGCTGGAATGTAAATTTTATAATACATGGCATCCATTTTACAAATGATAGAAGAATACATTTGTAAAAGGTAAAATAATTTTAGGAAATATTTTAGGAAACACAGCAAAAGTTTTAAAACAGTGATACGTTTAGACATGTACGTAATATTAGGGACGTATTATTTAAAACGTATATGAAATGGTTTTAATTATCATAGGTTGATCAGTGTGAAATATTTCTCGAAGTTTTTTGATGCTAGCATTTTTACAATACTTGTACACAATTGCACTTTTTTACTTAAAAATTTTCAATTTAAGACTATTTTAGATTAATAGACACGTGTAATTTATTAAATTAAAGTGGAAAAATTACTTGAATTTTGTACTAGATGGCAGAGGTCCATTGCAGTAACCTGTATCCCCAATTTCACAAGTGGTGTCACGTCCAATAATATAATTAACAAACCGGTCTTGAGACACTGATGGAAGTTATCACACTTTAAGTTCTAAATTTTAAGCTATGTTAAAACAAATAGTGTACTGCGATTTGCAAATCCGACTTTTAATAATAAAAATATTTGACTGATATATATATATATATATATATATATATATATATATATATATATATATATATATATATACACCTAACAAATGCTTGCTTCTATAAATATGATTTCTAGCCCTGGTGACAATGTTAACAAAAATATAATGTTATGAGTAGGACACATACATCTAATGGATGCCAAAATCAAGAAATGATAAATGTAAATATCAATGATTAAAAAAATTGTGAATAATGTTTTTTTTTTAAATAATAAAATAAAAATGTTAAAAAAAATAAATCAATAGCGAATCAATAGTGAATATTGACTATTTTTTATAATGTCTGTTATGCTAGAAAATGATATAAAAATATCACATGAAAAGTACCTCTCAGTTGGTTCAACCAATCTAATGGTGTTGTTCGATATCCAATAGTAAATCCAGATTTTTTAGCTTCTGACCACGTACTGTTTATAATTGCTTCAATTGATCGTTTTCTTTTTCCTTAATTCCAAAAACTTTAGTTAAATAATATAAACGCTTCAATAATTGTTTTGTAATAATATATCTGTAAGTCAAAGAAACTACCATACATTTTGCTGTTTTATGTATTTTAGTATTTACCAGAATGAAAACAGTTAGAATATACTGAGCATACAGCCAGCAACAAAATCTGTATTCTACCCTGTGTTTCACTAGCCACACAATCTCTGCAAATGGTAACTTCTAATTTGGTTTCCGAGGTACTTAACATTTTTACTGTATCCGTTGCCAAAGGGAAAGGTACTATAGAAAATAAATGAAATATCTCATACAGCAATGAAGGATATCAACTTATTGGTTGAAATTTTGCGTTTAATATTTTAAATGTTTGTTTACTTTTGTTTAACTCATTTAGTAAGCTTTTAAATTGTATAGGATAAGGTGTCCCATAAAATGTAATATTGTGTTATTTTAAAATAAAACTCGCGTAGTTGAAAACAGCATTTTTTTATTTTTTGTAATATTTGGTAAGTTTTTTTTAAATGGTTGGTATGAAATTTGGTGTATTAATAATCTACTCCTAGCAATGTTAGCATCCCCTTGCCATTTTTATTATTTGAAAGTAAATTATTGTCATCTAAGCGCTATATTAGTTTAAAGATTAATGCAAAAATAGGTGTAGACTACATAAATACACTAGATTTTGATTATTGAAAAATCATTTCAATATTTATACAGGATTTGCAAAGAATTAAACTCATGAATGCAATGTTAAAATTAACGAAAAAAGCAAATAAATGAATAGCAAAAGTTAGGCCAATTTTAGTTAACACTTATTAAACCAAAGTGATTTTAAAATATGAATGTATAACCAGCCCCATGAAAGAATAACTCGCTTTGTCGTCCCCAATTTCTAACTATTTAACATTTTGGCTTTCGTGTTAGCCCTTTCCAAAACGTTATAGTATTTTACCTCGATCAAAATTAATTTTTTAGAACATTTTACAATATTCTGGAATTGGTCTAAACCCCTTTGTGTCACACCTTGCGGATCGGGCCGCCAGCCCCAGCTTTGTGATACTACTGATCACAATATAAATATTTTTTAAAAAATGGAATCCTACATTTTACGGGAACATAAAAGTTATAGCCTCCTGAAAAGACTCCTGAAAATTCTTTGTTAATTGTTGCTACCTGCAGAAAATAATTCATCTTAATTTAAATAGATCTAATTACGTAAAATTATTTTATTTCTAACGATTATTTTTGTGAATAAAAACTATATAGTAATTCTTAAAATTGTGAATGGTTTTAAAAGAAATAGTGAAACCACCTATTTTTACAACAAAAAGCATACTTCAACTGAATAATTCCTTTCAACTCTGACATCTGTTAGCAGTTGTTTTGTCACTTCACACGGATTTTCACTCTCTTGTGTTCTATCGATGCTTTGAAAAAGAATCATATCTGGCTGTAATAAAAATTGTGTAAAAGGGTTCAAGGCTGTGTTTTGTATAAGCTATTAATTTCAATTATCAAATGTTCGAAAAGATTATTTTTGAATTATAAACGAATAGTTTATATTCTAACCTATTCCTTTATACTCTACTATTAAAAAATTAAAAGGTTTATTTGGACATATCTTACCACTCCACCGACATTACCCTAAAATCATTAATATTATTATCTGATGCATAATAATGAACTATCATTAGACTATTATGCCAGAGATATCTGCATGTTTACAATTCCACGTTTTAGAAATATAGATTGATTTATTTTGTTTTTATTACCTTGAAATGATGATTGTATTAAACTGTGGATTCTCTAGAAAATTATCCACTTTGATTTTGAAATGTGTAAAACTTGCAATTTACCATAAATTGTCTAGAATTTAATATTTTCTTTAATAAAAGTAAAACTTACATCATTACCGTCAGCCCTCAAAAGTATTTTTTTAACTGTATATTTCACGATAATACCATTCCTTTCTTTTTCTTCAGGGCAGTTGATTGAAATAGTAACTTTAGTGGCTACGATAGGATCAACTGTAATGTTAAAAGTTGCTAACCCTGGAGCTGTTTTGAAAATAGAAATATTAAGAATTTCAAATGTTAAAAATGTTGAAATTTTTGAATAAAGCTTTATAAGTAGTAGATAGTAAAATGTTAGTAAATTAAGTAAGCTCGTCACTTTTTTTTTCTTCAAGACGTTGTTAGCCTAGGTTTAGTTTACATACTAGGATGTTACACTTGTTTACAATTCAGGAGCGAAAGATACCTATAGCAAACAAACAACATCATTTTATCTAGTTACATGTTTAGAAATAAGTAACACCCGTATCAGCAGCACACTCTAAAAACCACTCAGCACGAATTTGACCTTTAAATAGATAGAAAAACTCTTCTTAACTAAGTACTTACGTTTCATAAAAGTTTTTTTACTTTCTACTTTAGGTGAACTTTGACCTTCACTTGTGTTTGCTGTAACTGTTACCTTGTAATCCCAATAACCCAGAAGCTCAGGGAAATTGAAGAAGTTTTTATCATAACCTAAAAATAAAAAATAAAGCAATTGTATGTTAGCCCCTTTAAAATAATTCATAACACTTCATATAACTCAGGTTGCAATTGTGCATTCGGGCTGTTCTTGTTGACAGATTTTGGCTACTAAAGCTAGTTAGATAACTAGAAAAAAATATCTTACCAACAACTTCTTTAGTATCTTTAGCGGTGTAACTGTCACTACTTAAGCTTATTTTCTCCTCTAGTTTAACAGTGTAATTTGTAGGTCCAGTAAATCTTCCAGGTATCCAAGTTACATTTAATCCAACTTTATCTGCATCCCTTGTAGCATTTAGACTTACACTGATAAGATTACTTGCAGCTGTCATCAAATTTAAACATTAGTTTTTCCAAGTTTCTAATAGGGTCTACATTTATTTACATCATAACATTCCTTTTGAGAGGAACGGAGAAATGAACTTAAAGATTGTAGAACGTTTTATTTGTACCCACTACTGTTGATTTTAAATTTAAGAAATGTAAGTTATATTTCATATATTTCATCTTTATTTTTAAATAAAGTACATTTTGAATGAACAGACATCAAAATTATTTTCCATAACGTCATCCTTATTAATTTACCCTAAATTATTTACCAGACCCTGCATTTTATAAGGCATGACGGAATGGAATATAAAAACATTTTTTTTTAAGTTTTAAAATTTATAATCAGCTAATTTTTATTTTCACAGCTCGATGTAGACACAATTTAAAACAATGTTTTGATAAAAAATAATTTACCTCTTCCCAATATACATGCATCAAATTTGTATCATATGTGGTTTTCTCATAGCAAAAACAACTATATTAATAACTAGTTTGTTGAAAAACAAGAAATTATCTCCCATGCATTAGTTAAGAAATTATTTTTTTTACTGTTTTAGGGGATGGATAATTAATTATAAAACAGAGAAATAGAAGTCTTATGAAATAAGATGACAAACGTGAGGAAGATATAAACACACGGTGTTCTTCCTCTTCGTTATTAATATACCTTCCAGAGGGTTCGAACTCGAGACTTTTTTATTTTCGAATTTAACAACCATTAGCTTTGCCGACTCGACCATGCCTCGAACACAATTAAGTATACATGTCACAGGTTATGCGCCATTGAGGCCGTTAACTGCTTTTCTTTTTTAATTTGCTTCCACAGCCTTTGTCCAACCAAGAACAAACTACAAGGCAGTTGTTTGATATTGGAGTTGTCTCTCCTAGAAGAGGAGTCGTCCCCAGCTAGCGAGCCTCATCTGCCCGAGGGTTTGAACTCAAGACTTTTCGGTTGAGCAACATTGAGCTTTACCGACTCGACCACGCCGACCCCCACACATGGTGTTGATCAGCGTAGGTCTTATTAAAAATTAAAAATATTAAAAATATTGTAAACTATAAATTCTTTTTAAATATTTCATATATTTTTTTCAATACATTCATTGTAATTTTTTGCCGTTTTAACATTTAGCATTTTCAACATGTAGAACTTTTAGGATTAGCATTTTCTTTATTGAGCATTTCTAAATTAAGTATTTAAAAGTAAACATATATGTACATTTAAATAATGAATAGCTATATAGATTGTTAATTTTGCTATATGCAAAAATATAATGCAGGTTGTTAAAGTAGTAGCCTATACAAAAATAAATAATTAAAGATTCATTATATTTTGTATGGATGCTGAATGTATGTGTGTTAAGGATCAGTCTAAAGTTAATATTCGTACACAAAAATAATTTTTTGAGGATTACATAAATGACAAAGCAGTCTATTACTTATAATTTAAAACCTCTAGTTATCAAAGATCTTACACAAACTCCATTGAATAAAAATTATTGTAAAAATAATGGTCTGTTCATTACAGCAATACTTACGCGCAATTCTGGTAGTAAAAGATTGACTTGTCTGCTTGCCTTGTCCAGCATCATTGTATGGTAACACTACCACGGTGTAGTTGGTGTAAGGGTCCAACTTAGAGATATCCACTGAGATGGTCGAGCTATGGCTATTCAAATCATTTTGCGTGTAGTTTTTCCTAGTTATTTCAGATTGTTGGCATTTATCAGGAGTAGCCAAATTTTGCTAAAAGTATGAAGAGAATAAATTTCAGATAAAATTTATTAGACTCTAAGTTTGGAATTAAAATCTAGAAGGAAATTAGAATTTAAAAGAATAAAAAATCAGAATATTTATTATTAAACATATTAGTATGAAGATTTCTAAAATTAAATAGCAAATTTTTTATTTTTTATTTTTATTAACAGTTTTTTTAAAGTTTACTATTGGCCTACATATTTCATGGTTTAGTTGATTTCATCTTTGAAGAACCTTTGTTTGGTCATGATTGCATTACAGCTATATTATTCCTGTAATTAAATTTACGGATCTGAATAATCTCACAAGTAATGTGATTTGTAAAATAAAAAAGGGCTAGACGCCGGTAGCAGATTATTAAAAAATCGTACATATTTGTTGATAAATAATAATCTTTTTATATCTCTACACTGGCCAGGAAAATTATTTGCTTTAAAATACAGAATTCGAGTAACCATTGTGACTTTTTCATCATGATTAGAAAAACTGTTAATAACAGTATGTGTACTATGTTTACATATTTACTCACCAGACCACAGTCCATACACCCCACATAGTAAACCTGCAAACATGAGTGATTGCTGTGAGTCACATACAAAACATATCCTGTGATGTTTCCATTGGGATTGTTCGGCATCTGCCAGGTAACAATAACTGTGTCAGCTGTGATATTTTCAGCAGGTATTTGCAGGTTTGATGGCTCATCAAAAGCTTTATGAATAAGTCGGTATTGATTTGTTATTGGTAAATTTAAAGAGATAAAACGCCGTTATATTTAGATTTTGATTAGATAATATGTCATTACGTTCATAATTGTGAAACATTTGATGTCAAACTAGGTACTATATAATTGTTATAGCAGAGAAATAAATGATAGAGTTAAATAATAAGTAGTGTGTAGCATGTTGTAGAATAGACACATGTGCATTTAAATAAAAAAATTAACAAAATTGAATTCTGCCTTTCTTGCATTTTCAGGAAGTGGATGACACACTGTCCACTCATACTTGCTAGACTGTCAGTTGACACAAAAAAATAAGACCAAAGTGTAGGAAACCAGAAACTTGTTTTTTCTTACTAGCTTTGAACTCTAAGTTTACAAAGCACACTGTGACTGATTAGCGCGTGCTCTGGTTCTATTTTTGATAGTATATTTTCTATTTTTCTGTTCCGGTTAGATTCACCTCGTAAATTATGATAAATGCTTTAAGTATTATAAATGCATAGCTTATTTTCACAGTTAATCTTGTTTTTAATAATTAACGTATAATTTAATAAATACATTACTTATTCTTACAATTAACTTTGTTTTTAATAAGTGACGTATAATTTTAAAATAGTTGTCACGTAGTTATGTTTTGTGTTAATTACAACAAAGATTTATGCCTTATACGGCACTACTAGACACTCACGGATAAGTAGATGTAGTATACAATGTTTTAGTCACTTGAAAACTGATATATGTGTTAGATTTTCTTCACTATAATTTAAATTGTCACAACTATTTTAAATAGTAAGATTTATTATTACTGTTTAGATATTGATCTGAACCTGTTATTGTAATTAATAGCTAAATTATTGCAGTCGTATTTAACCTATTTAGTTTTTTATTTTAGAGTTATACGTAGCGCAATAGATTAAGGTTAGCTTTTTATTTTCACTTCTAAATCGCTTACAAGTTGCGAGAAGCACTATCTGGTATGTGTATCGAATACATTTATACGCAGTTCGCCTAGTGTTTGTACAGTTCAATTCTGTGTCTTTCTCTAAATCACCCGCAAGCAAGAACTAAACCTCACTGACATCATATCACCTACCTAGTGAGGAGTTTTTTAAACTAATATTTTTTTATAATATTCGAACAATGATGTTACCGGATTATCAATACCTTACAAATTATTGAAATGAATTGAAAGTTATTTAATTCATTTTAGAAATGAACCATTCAGATGATATAGTAACAGAGCTTTCAAAAGGCGGATTTCATAGCTGTCAATAAAACCTTCTTATTGCATCTATAATAAAATAAAAATAGATCTATGGATGCTACTTACGGCTTGCATATGTTGAAAAAGTGCCAGTTGTTGTCTCACTCACGTTTCCTACAGTGTTTTGTGCTGTTATTTCATACGAGTAGATTCTCGCTGGGGTCAGTTTATTCGATACAACAGATGGTGTGGTGTTGCTCAAAGTGTCTACAAGACCAGTGTTGTTCTTTATAACAAATGTATAACTTGCTACATTGCCTTCCGATGCACCAAAATAAATTATGTACTCGTATGGTCCGTTGGTTGTAGTATTTGATAGTTGTGTAACATTATAAACATATCCTGGCTTCCCAGGATCTGCCAATTTAAAAAAAAAACATTATTAAAACTATTTTATACTGTAAAAATTTGCAACTGCTAGTTTTACATTCATTAAACAGCATACACTTATATATAAATACAATAAAATTAATTATATCTCTTTATGAGAGTTTTTATTGTTTAAATTTTTGTTGCACAGAGAACACAGATTTTAAGATCATGCTCAGTAAAAATAAAACAATGTTTTGTTTATTATTTCATGGGGCAGACCTTAAAACTTAATGCATCTATTCATTTTAATAAAAAAAAAGCCAATTAAAGACATGGAGAAATATAAATAACATGTTTTAATGAAATCTTTTCTCCTCTATAGTTGAGAGATATAGAGAGTTACTAAACCTAATAACAACAAACTTCAGATTTTCGTAAACAGATGTCTGGTCCTTATATTGGACATTAGATTGCTTGAAAATTTTTACAAACGCCATCTACGGAAAGTAACACGGTAAAACTACATTGGAAAAGAAATGCCAAATCGCAAACGGGGATGAATCGGACACATCTTGTACAAAACGATACACCGCAAGACAGGCAGTAGATTGGAATCTGCAAGGAAAGAGAAAAAAGTGGAGGCCAAAATAAACTCGGAAAAGATCACTTGTAACAGAAGCGGGAGCTGCCGAAATGTCGTGGACCAAATTTGGAGGGATTCCCTTGAAACCAAGTAATATGCAGAAGTGTGGTTGCATCCCTAAGCTCTACAAGTAAACGATGATGATTACATCCTTTCAAAGACAAAGTTTATAAATATTAGACAACCTTAAAAACTGCATCCACACATGGCTAAGAAAATAAAAAAGTAAATTGAGAGAACTAAAAATGTCTTTGTGTGTGACTAAAATCAAAAGCTTTGTCATATTCGTACTTCACAGACAGAGGAAAAACCTTGAATCAATATATATATATATATATATATATATATATATATATATATATATATATATATATATTTTTTTTTTTTTATTATATAATTAGAATTTTAATAAAAGTACACGTGATGCTGTAATCTGACTTGATTGTTTTTCTGATAAAATTACTAGGTAAAGGAAAGCACAGATGAAGCAACTTACACGTTACAATATCAAGAACATCACCAATGAAACTTAGACTGTTATAATAGTTGTCACTTGGTAATTCACTTCTAATCCTCAAGCTGTATTTGGTTCCTGTGACAAGATTGGTCAAACTTGCTCCAGTAGCTCCAGAAAATGTATTTAGCAATGTGTTTGAGTTGGCTGCATAAATGATGGCATATGTAGCATTGGCTCTGAGTACATTTGTAGTTGACCAGGTGAAATTGATGCTGTGTGTTCCTACTGTCCATTGTACGTTTTTTACCTGTAAGCTGCTCACTAAAATTTAAAAAATTCAAGATACAAGATAATCAAGTGCAGATTTAAATAAATAATTCAATACAATATTTAAAAAATATGCTAATGAAAGTTATGCTTTTAGTGGGTAGCGGCAAAATGGATAATCAACGAGTTGAAAAAATTATTTTATTATTATTTTTGACATGGATAAGAATCGTGTTATCGTCAACGTCACCTTCGTGACGGACGTAAAAAAACATAATACAAAAAACTTGAGCTTGAAAAAAAATGTAATATTTTAAAAATCAATTATATAAAAGTTGCAAATGCAGATTACTTGAAAAATATTTTTTTTTTACGTTTATGGCTATGTTTCCATTTATTTTCATCAAGCATAAATTACAGCCTGAAGTTTCACTTTTGTAAGACAAGCATTAATTGACTGTGCAGAAACTCCGTGAGCGGTCTTCTCTAAACAAAATTTTGTAATAATGTGTACACAAATTACGCGTACAATATAATACAATCCTAGTATGATTGCCAGTTTGACCAAACATTTCAGTTGCAACTAATGTTCTGGAACAATTAGTCTGTTATCAAGGCAAAGTCACAGGATAAAAAGTGTTAAAGCAAACTATAGGTAGTTTATATATCCACCATACATTCTTGATCGCATGTGTTGATAGAATAAAACTCTTTATAATATTGTGAAACGCTTTTATATTTTATTTTAAAAATAAATTTTCAAACAAAATATCTACATGTTTTACATTGTCTCAATATTTATTTTAGGCCTACACTGCTTTTTTAAAAAAAAAAGAAAATATAGGTTTCAAAAATTTGAATTATACTTTAGTAGATGACATAAATTCTAACTATATTAAGGCAGCATTCTTAGTAGGCTTGATCATTGACAGTTTTATTTTATACAGATTTGTGATAACATTATGAGTGAAACACGCAGTCAAAATATTACGAGATTCAAAATATGCTCAATTGTTCTTTGTTAAAATAAAATGTAAAAAAACTATTTTAAAATATTTAATTCCTATGCTTTGCTTTCAAAATATAATAAAAATACTTACAGGAAAGGCATCTAAAGTTATCTGTAGCATAATTCTGATAAATGTCACAAAAACATAATGTGTTGGCAGTGGTAAATGGTGTTATACATTTTGTACCAACATCACAATCTGATGTTGAGTCACTGCAATGTCCAGCATACGTGTTTGCTGTAAAAATATTATTTATTTTGAAAACTTGTAAAATTGTACTTGTAGCATTCTATCGACATAAAATCTACCAATTAAACAGAGGTATGGGATATATATGGGACGGCGTGTCTCGAGTTCAAATCCGGGTTCAACTAAATAAAACGTCCCTTAGTCCACACAACTCACGTTAGGGAAAATTAAGGCGGCTAGGCATAGTGTTGACCACATTATCCCTTCGTAAGCCGAGGTCATTTCTTCTTTGCTTCTTCTGCGTTCTTAATTTTAGTGTTGAAAGGGATCCCTCCAACCAGTGGCGCAGCTACCGTAAAGCTAGAGTAAGCAAGGCATAGGGGCCCAATGCACTTAGGGTCCATTTTCCTTCTTTAAAAAAGATACATCTTTTACGTTGGAATTTTAATATTTATTTTAAATAAACAATTTTAAAAAGGGAATGGAAATCAAGTTTTTTTTTTGTACTGTAGAAATGATTAAAATTTCAAAAAGGCCTCAAGACCTTTCATAGTGTACAGGCAGTGGCATTCAGTTTGTGTGTGTGTGTGTGTGGGGGGGGGGGGGTGGAATAAAAAAGGGCGCACCCGTATGTGGTGTGAGGGGTGTCTTCGATAAGGGACCACCCCGTATTTATAAGACCACAGGCGCCCCCCTCCCCCCCACCACCACCCAGAAACCTGCATCTCCCTTCTGTCTCCCTTATATGTAAGACTAGGTTGCAACAATGCGGACGGGTATGCCAGTTCCGTATTAAACTTCTTTAACATTCGATGGTGATAGTGGAGAGTTTGATGTCTATGATGGGATTTTTAAATCTGATTATTTGCATATTATGATGATGTTATGAAACAAATTGTAAATATGCCTTTTGGGCCAGTACCTTGGCCAGCTAAAAAGAGATCTCAAGAAGCTCATTAATAATTTTGCAAACTTAAAAGCATGAAAAAAAATCAAATCTAAATAAATCATGATTAAAAAATAAAATTGTGTGCGGTTAGTGGCCACAAGGTCGGCTGTCCCCCTGAGCGTTTACTGATGGCGTAACTCCGACCAACTCCTCTCCCGAAAATTTATTATTTTCGGTGGGGTGTCAACCCTCTCTCCCTAATCTTTTAGTATTTTAACTGAATAAAACATAATTTTGACAGTACATTTTTCAATTTTTGTCATGGTGTTACGGCTAAATTGCCTTGTGACGCAATATATTTTACATTACCGCGCAGTACATAATATTACAGCACAGTATAAATACACAATCAGGGGGTATAAAATACAAAAAAAAAATACACTATTTAAAACTCTTCCCTCGTAAATAGCAATCAGTGTTTCTTCCAGGCATCTTTCCGCCGGGGGGTGAGATGGGGGGAGGCGAAGTCCTCCCCCTCGATGAGTCTAATCCCCCCCCCCACCGTCCCTCCACCCCCCAAAAAAATTGAATTTATGTAGAAAATATATACTTTAAACAGTGTTCCCCCCCCCCCCCCCAGGAAATTTTAGTCCGCTGAAGTAGTTTGGCTTTGAGATTTACTTCTAGTTCGTCTGTATAATATTTATCTTCTTTTGTATCTTTTAGAAGTATTACAATGAACATAATCACACTATGTTAGCTCAATAAGGGAAAAGTTGATTGTTCTTGTTCAAAATAAGAGAGAATTTAAAATACCTTTTTTAATTAAGTTTAAACATAATTTTAAAAGTAGGGTCACTCTGAGCCAATAGGACATCAATTTTTATCGCTTAACTTGTCACAGTCGGGTGTAATCAAGTCGTTGTTGGTATAATTTCTAGCCTAGGTATATTATTTAGGTTAGTATATTGGGCCTTTGCGTTATATAGTAACCATAATATATGGACCAAAATGCATTTCCACTATACTTAAAACTGTTTATTATCGCAGGCCTACCCTTAAAAATACATTGTGGGTGGGTAACACCTGGTGACAAAGAAGTGAAAATTGACTTCTATAAAGAAATTGAAGGGGAGTGTTCTGATTGTTTTTAGTCCAAGTCGAGCAGCCATGAAACTTGTTTAGGCATTAAAGAACAGTTACTGTAACATTATAACTAGCTGCTTTAATTTGTTTTACATAAATGTAAAACAAATGTGTAAGATGTATATCAATAAAAGTTTCGCTTCCACCATCTCATCTCCTTGGTTTTAAGATATGGATCAGTAACCTAACCCCCAGGATCTGTTGTTTTAACGGACTGTGTTTTTTTTTAAATAAAAATTTTATTAATTATTTCACAAATAAACACTCCGATACATACTAATTCATGTATGTGATGAAGTACTGAGGTGTAAAACGTCGAAAATTGTCAAAATTTCATGTTTTTTTTAGCAAGATTACAATACTGTCTCTTTTAGGTGTACAACCATTTTTATTGAACTAGATATATACAAGAAAAAAGTCAATAGGTGTTAACGGTGTATACAAATTTCCCGAGGCCTTAAATATAAAACAAGAATATACTTACAAGTCCAATATGTAACTGAAACACTTGTACTCAGATCAGGATAGTAGCTGTCTGCAGGCAGTGTAGAAATGATCCGCAAGTTGTATTCTTGTCCAGGACTTAGACCAGTGGCATTTCCTCTAGTAGAACTTGCTGCGAGTGATGTTAAAGAGCCAGCTTGTATTTTATAATTGACATTGGTAGGGATTCCAGAGTCGACAGACCAGGTTAAGTAGATGGAGCTTGTTGTTCTACTTTGTACAGATGGAGTTTGTACTTGGAGCTGTGTGACTGTGATAAAAATAATATAATTCTAACATTTTTAATAAAACATTTTATGACTATATGAATTAGACCTGATAAGAAGTAACTATTAGTTCTACCTCTTTTATATATATATATATATATATATATATATATATATATATATATATATATATATATATATATATATATATATATATATATATTATATTAAGTTATAATACTATTTATATTGGTTAGGGAAATTACAAAAACTATTATCATGAGTTCCTGCTTTACCTAAAAGCCAAACCAGATATAGCTTGGGGTCAATATTCTAGGACCCCAAAAATAATTCATCACATGTTGAATTTAACATTTTAAAATAAACATTAATTTTTTATCTTCCATATAAAAAGTAAACTTAAGACAGAACGGCTGCTTTTAAAAATAAACACAGATGAACATGTAAATAAATCAGAGTATTTATACCTAAGTCAGAGCCTGCCCACCGGAGTGTGAGATGATTTATGGATGAGCCCTAATACAATTCATCATCATCATCATCACTCCTTTATGGCCCCTCGGGAGCTAAGGGCTGCAACCACACATCTCCAGCGGAATCGGTTTTGGGCAGCTCCTCTAATCTGTGCCCATGAGAGCCCAGCTGTTTTTGCCTCTTCCTCAACCGTTCTCTTCCATGTTTTCTTTGGTCGGCCCACCCTCCTTTTCCCCTGGGGATTCCAGTCCAATGCATGTTTTGCGATGTTTTCTTTTTCTTTTCTTAACGTGTGTCCAACCCATCCCCATTTTCGGGCCTTAATATCTTTCTCTATTGGCTTGTTGCTTTAAAATTTGCCACAGGTCTTTGTTTGATACTTTGTCCGGCCATCTTATTTTGAGTATATGTTGTAGGCATTTGTTTACGAACGCCTGTAGCCTATCAGTATTTGTCTTCGTAACCCTCCAGGTCTCCGAGCCATAGAGTAGCACTGCCTTAACATTTGTGTTGAAAATCCCAATTTTGCTCCGGAGTGACAGGGCCGTGGACCTCCACATCGGGCGCAGCGAGTTGAAGGCACATCTAGCCTTGTTGATACGGCATTTTATGTCCTCGTCTGCTCCCCCGTCCTTATTGATCACGCTTCCCAGATATGTGAATGTGTTTGTTTCTCGTAAATCTACTCCATTTAGCTGTATGGGCAGGTCCTGGCAGTTATTGATTCTGATGACCTCTGTTTTGTTTTTATTGATTTTTAGCCCAATTTCGGAGGCTTCTTCAGACAGCCGATTTAGTTTGGCTTGCGTGTGTTGATGCTTATGAGATAGTAGGCAGATGTCATCGGCAAAATCCAGATCCTCCAACCTTTTTGTGAAACTCCACTGGATTCCTGTGTCGTTTTTTGTGGCCCTCAGCATGATCCAGTCGATTACCATCAAGAATATCATTTGCGATAGCATACATCCCTGTCTTACTCCCGTCGTCACCGTGAATGGTTTTGTTAGCTTTCCCTTGTGTACTACCTGACTGGTGGAGTCTTCATATAGTTTCTGTGTGATAGATATAAATTTTTTGGGTATTCCATAGTGGCTCATTAACTTCCAGATAACATCTCTATTCACACTGTCAAACGCCTTTTCGAAGTCGACAAAGGTCATGTATAAGGGGGATTGCCACTCAAGGGACTGTTCATTAATGATGCGCAGCGTGGCAATGTGGTCAGTACATGACCTGTCCTGACGAAAACCAGCCTGTTCTTGTCTCAGCTTTTTGTCCAAGGCATCTCTAAGTCTCTCTAGGATGATTCTTGTCAGCACCTTACTTGGAACTGAAAGAAGCATTATCCCTCTCCAGTTGTTGCATTGTGTCAGGTCTCCCATCTTTGGCAGTTTTATCAGGTATCCCAGTTTCCAGTCAGATTGGATTATCTCTTCTTCCCACATCTGCTTAAGTAGAGGATGTAGTATGTCTGCTGATATGGCTGGATCTGCTTTGAGTGCCTCTGGTGGGATGCCGTCCGGGCCAGCTGCTTTGCCATTTTTCATGTTCTTTATTGCTCTTATTGTTTCTAACTTTGTGGGTGGATCTGTACACACATCTAGTAGGTGGTTTGCAGGTGGTATATCCGGGATGTTTGATGAGAGAGGATGGTTTAAAATCTCATCAAAGTGCTGTACCCATCTGTCTCTCTGTTCTGTGTCACTTGTTAAGATATTTCCTACTTTATCCTTTACTGGTTTGTTGGGATCAATGTTCTTACCTGATAGTGTCCTGGTTACTTCATAGAGCCTCTTCATTTTTCCTTGTCGTGCCGCAGTTTCTGCCTCCTCTATCATCTCCTGTATGAACTGTCTTTTGTCTTCTTTTGCACTTTTCCTGACCATGCGATTTACTTCACAATAATGTGTTCTGGGGTTTATTTTCTCTTTTTCATCCTTACATTTGTTAATCTTCTGCTTTATCTCTTTTCTATCTTCAATTTTGGCCCATGTCTCTGTTGTGATCCATTCTTTTTGTTCATTTTTTCTTCTCCCCAATATGTCAGTGCATGGTGACTTCCATAGTTTCTGTATTCCTAGCCATTTTTGCTCTACTGTTTCCTCTGCCAGGGGGTCATCCATAAATGATGTCACGCTTTTTTTGACGATTTTTACCTCCCCCCCTCCCCTCAGTCGCACTTCGTCACAAAAAGCCAGACCCCCCCCCCTAAAATGACGTCACACCTCAACCTACAACCCCCCTCAAAATTGCAGTTGAATTTTTTTTAAACATTGATATTTTTCCAAAATGTTGTCTAAACTATTACAATTTATTAAAACAGTTATCTAAAACGCGAAATAACGTCTAAAATTTGTTTTCTAACATTGCTTTTTTATAATGCAAAAATGTGACGTCGCAACATCTGACCCCCACCCCCTCATCACACATCGTCACAAAATTACGGACCCCCCTCCCCCCTACGAGTGTGACGTCATTTATGGATGACCCCCAGGCTGGAGAGTGCTTCATACCTATTTTTTTTACTGCGCAGTTAAAGTCTTCCTTTATTTTTGTACACCTAAGAAATGTTGTATTGAATTTAAAGTGCGGTTTATCAGCTCGATCCCTGTAGGATTTTAGTTTTAATTTTAATATTGCAACCACGAGTTGCTGGTCTGAGGCTGCATCAGCACCTCGTTTCGCCCTAACATCCATTAAACTTCTCCACTTTCTGGAAACTGTGATGTGATCAATTTGGTTTTTTGTTTTGCCATCGGGTGACGTCCAGGTGGTCTTATGTATATCTTTATGAGAGAAAATTGTCCCCCCTATAATTAGATCATTAAATGCGCAGAAATCAGCAAAGAGTTCCCCGTTTTCATTTATTGTGCCTATTCTATTTTTCCCCATTGTGAGCTCCCGTTCTTTATTTTCTGTTCCAACTTTGGCATTCATGTCTCCCATTACTATCTTTATATCTCTTTTTGGTGATTTGTCGATTTGAGCCTGTAGGGCGCTGTAGAAGTCCTCTTTCTCTTCATCTGTTGCAGCATTTGTGGGTGCATAGCACTGGATTAAAGTTGTTTTCCTTCCCTTGGCATTGAAACGAGCTGCTATGAGTCGTGGCGAGACTGGTTCCCATGCAATCAAAGCATTTGTTGCTTCTGGAGACATCATTATGGCTACACCTTGCGTGTGTTCATGATCTTCGTCCTCGTGACCTGAGTAGATGACAGTCTCTCCCGAGACCAACCTAGTTTGGCCACTGCCGTTCCATCATGTCTCACTTAATCCTAAGACTTAATTTATACCTCCTCATTTCTTTGGCGACCTGGGCTGATCTGCTGCTTTCATATAGGGTTCTGATGTTCCAGGTCCCTAATCTGGTTTTGGTCTTGGGCGTTAGGAGATTTGTCAGCAAACTACCTTCCGTTAGGCTTTCACTAGTAGGCATCATGGGCTCTTCTAGAGAGGATCCCCCTTGACCAAGTCGGTGTTGGATTTGTGTACTTGCAGTGTCTGTAGCGGTATATTTTTTTACGAGATAAGGTTGCTAGCCTTATGTTTCAACCCCCAACCTGAGGGACCAGGGTGTTAGCTTTGGTCTGATCCCTACCCGCGCAGATCTTCCCAGCTTGGTTGAACCTACCAGGAGTTTACACTCCCGCTGGTATAGCTCTGGGGGTGGTCAGGATACACAAGCTGCCAAGCCTCGACAAGGCTCTAACACCGGATGGCCGCCTAATACAATTAGTGTTGGATTACATCAGCAAGCAATGAAGTAAACAGAATTAGAGTTTTTGGTTGGTAATGGAAAAAATCATTAAAATTAATAATAGATTTAGATTTTAAACTTTTAAACATACTACATATTTTTCTCTAGACTCTATATTCTACTTTTAGTATTTTTAATATTGAAGCCTCATAATAAACATTTGAAAAAATATTTAATCTGTATATTATTATAATCTAATAGGTATACAGTCCACACCAATGAAATAGTAAAACAGAAGTAAGTTTTTAGTGGTCTACTACATTTTTGTGGATTTCCACATGGAGGGTCAAAAGTGGATGCATGTGGATGAGGAGTCTAAAATTTAAAAAAAATTGTGTGGATGTCATAAATGGATTACCCCATACTTTATATTTAAAAAATATCCTACCTGGTGTGCAACTCACTAAGTAATAGTTGGTTTCAACACACAAACAACGTTTAATGTTATTTTTATCATTTCTGCACTCAAATGGTGATGAACATTCTTCAGTCCGATTACATTCCCCACCATGGGATTTTTCTAAAATAAAATACATCTTATTGAAATGATTTTATTCATGTTGATTTGTCAAAACACTTAAAAAATGTAATTTTATCAATGTGTTATTGCATGAAATATATTGTAGTTCAAACTCTTTCTTGTTTTAAGTATACTGAGCATATAATATAATATAATAATAATAATGACTAAGCACAGTTCAAAACAGAAAAAAAATTGTCAAAATCACAATAATGCATAAGCCCTGCTTAAAACCTTAAGTCAACCTCTCCTCCCACAAATTTGAAATTGATGTAACAAATGATCTATTATGTATGATTTTTATGCCTAAATCATTGAATATGAGATAAGTTAAGCCAATTAAATATACATTGATTTCCATAGAGTCCAGGTTTTTAATGCAGAGTCATTACTGAAGAAAGCACACATTGCCATTAATATGATCACTGTACTTGAATAACATTAATTCTACATTTAAAATGGATATAAGCATAAGCTTTCTCCCTTAACATTCACAGTGCATCTACCCAAAATGGATTATTGACAAAATATATGAAATTTACATTTGCAGATAGGAGAAAAGACACATTTTCCCATTGTATTATTAATAACATTTTCTTCAGCATTTTTTATGTTATCATTCTGTTATATTTAGTCTTTATAAGCACTGAATGTGTTGGATCATATCACACATTTATTTTAGATTATCCCTGTATCATTTAATTTTGAAGTAATTAATGTAATTTCATATAAATAATTTTGTATAGTTTTACAATTGCAGATTACATGAATTGTGTAAACATGAAACTATTATTATTATTATTACCTTTAATATTGGAATTGACATTGCTATTATTCAAAATGCTCATATCCTAACGTAAGGATGCAGTTTGTCACGTTTCCTTAGTAAACACTGGTGCTATTATCATATTGCTTGCTATATATTGCATAAATAAATATGCTCAGTATACTTAAAACAAGAAAGAGTTTGAACTACAATATATTTCATGCAATAACACATTGATAAAATTACATTTTTTAAGTGTTTTGACAAATCAACATGAATAAAATCATTTCAATAAGATGTATTTTATTTTAGAAAAATCCCATGGTGGGGAATGTAATCGGACTGAAGAATGTTCATCACCATTTGAGTGCAGAAATGATAAAAATAACATTAAACGTTGTTTGTGTGTTGAAACCAACTATTACTTAGTGAGTTGCACACCAGGTAGGATATTTTTAAAATATAAAGTATGGGGTAATCCATTTATGACATCCACACAATTTTTTTTTTAAATTTTAGACTCCTCATCCACACGCATCCACTTTTGACCCTCCATGTGGAAATCCACAAAAATGTAGTAGACCACTAAAAACTTACTTCTGTTTTACTATTTCATTGGTGTGGACTGTATACCTATTAGATTATAATAATATACAGATTAAATCTACGAACTTGAACCCGGATTCTAACTCGAGACTTACGGGTTAGCAGTCCAGCTCTCTACCGCTAGACCACTCCGTCCCCAGTCTTTGCAGTAGTAAACATAAATTTTTGTAGGTATAATTATAACTTTGAACAAGCTTTCAACCATTGATTAATTATTTATGATACATATTTGTTGATAACACTGTTTAAATATGACATTATAATTTATTGAAATCCGTTTACTAGTGTTGAAACAGTATGCACAATTTACTATGCGTATAGAGTAGTCATTTATTAAGGCTTTATTAAACAAAAATGCTTTGCCAAATTTGAACATTTTTTTCGTTGGAGTAAAATTTGCAAAATTATCTGACTCTTTCCAATTTATTTGTAGACGATTTAAGTGTCAGATTACATGTCTATGAACACTATTCATTTTTACTTTTATCTGTTCTTTAAACATTAAATTTAATATCAAGTGTGGAAATGAAGAACTTACTTGAAGTACATTTACTGGTTCCTGTATGATAATAAAACCCATCTTTACACAGACAATTTTTGCCACTACTTTTGTAGTCTACACATGAAAACTGATTATCACAATCAAAGTCTGCACTACAATCTTGGCCATGCAGTTTGGCTGAAAAATCAATTAAAGTAGTGTACATGAGCATATTTGCCAAATTATCTTTAAAGTTAGATAAAGATATTTAGCTAAAATAAGCTTGACTGTAGGTTTCTGCAAAAATATTTTTCTAGTGACAGTAGCAAGACAGTAATTCTCTCTCTCTCTCCCCCCCCCCCCTCGCCTCTCAAATGAAAAGCCCAACTGGATACATTTTTAACTTATGTTTATTTGATTTTTATGTCCTTTGTATAAAAATAAAATAAAAGAAACTTACAAGTCAAAAATGTAACTGAAACATTTGTAGTTAGATCGGGATAGTACATGTCTGCAGGAAGTGTAGAAATAATCAACAAGTTGTATTGTTGTCCAGGACTTAGACCAGTGGCATTCCCTCCATTAGAACCTGCTGTAACTGGGCTTGAAGAGCCAGCTTGTATTTTATAATTGACATTGGCAGGGTTTTGAGAGTTGACTGTCCAAGTTATGTAGATGGAGCTGGTTGTTCTACTTTGTACAGATGGACTTTGTACTTGGAGCTGTGTAACTGGTGTGAAAAGAAAATTATTGCATAATTGATGGGTTTAAATTTTTGCATTTTAAGTATAATTAACATGTTTAAAATGTTAATACATTACCTTTAAAATTAAATTTATAATTGAAAGTTTTCTTTTCAATATTCTTAGTGCAAATAACCTTTGGGTCAATTTTTCAGTCTTTGCAGTAAAAAAGTAAAGTTTCCCTTTCAAACCTGACGGTCTATGGGGCAAGTGAAGTAGAGTTCACTTGTTTCTGTGACCTCGGCATATGAAGAGATAGTGTGGTCAGCACTATGCCCAGCCGCCTTTACTTTCCCTAACGTGAGTTAGGTACCCATCAGAGTTGGGTGGACTCAGGGACGGTCTACTAACTTGAACCCGGATTCTAACTCGAGACTTACGGGTTAGCAGTCCAGCTCTCTACCGCTAGACCACTCCGTCCCTAGTCTTTGCAGTAGTAAACATAAATTTTTGTAGGTATAATTATAACTTTGAACAAGCTTTCAACCATTGATTAATTATTTATGATACATATTTGTTGATAACACTGTTTAAATATGACATTATAATTTATTGAAATCCGTTTACTAGTGTTGAAACAGTATGCACAATTTACTATGCGTATAGAGTAGTCATTTATTAAGGCTTTATTAAACAAAAATGCTTTGCTAAATTTGAACATTTTTTTCGTTGGAGTAAAATTTGCAAAATTATCTGACTCTTTCCAATTTATTTGTAGACGATTTAAGTGTCAGATTACATGTCTATGAACACTTTTCATTATTACTTTTATCTGTTCTTTAAACATTAAATTTAATATCAAGTGTGGAAATGAAGAACTTACTTGAAGTACATTTACTGGTTCCTGTATAATAATAAAACCCATCTTTACACAGACATTTTTTGCCACCACTTTTGTAGTCTACACATGAAAACTGATTATCACAATCAAAGTCTGCACTACAATCTTGGCCATGCAGTTTGGCTGAAAAATCAATTAAAGTAGTGTACATGAGCATATTTGCCAAATTATCTTTAAAGTTAGATAAAGATATTTAGCTAAAATAAGCTTGACTGTAGGTTTCTGCAAAAATATTTTTCTAGTGACAGTAGCAAGACAGTAATTCTCTCTCTCTCCCCCCCCCCCCCTCGCCTCTCAAATGAAAAGCCCAACTGGATACATTTTTAACTTATGTTTATTTGATTTTTATGTCCTTTGTATAAAAATAAAATAAAAGAAACTTACAAGTCAAAAATGTAACTGAAACATTTGTAGTTAGATCGGGATAGTACATGTCTGCAGGAAGTGTAGAAATAATCAACAAGTTGTATTGTTGTCCAGGACTTAGACCAGTGGCATTCCCTCCATTAGAACCTGCTGTAACTGGGCTTGAAGAGCCAGCTTGTATTTTATAATTGACATTGGCAGGGTTTTGAGAGTTGACTGTCCAAGTTATGTAGATGGAGCTGGTTGTTCTACTTTGTACAGATGGACTTTGTACTTGGAGCTGTGTAACTGGTTTTATTATCAACATTTTAAATTAGCATTTTTCATTTTTAATCACATTGCATGAATTGAGATCAACTAAAAATAACTCTTTAACTGTTATTTATAATATTTAAACTATTTTATTCGTTTGGGGAATTACATATATAACTATCATGAGTTCAGAATTTACCTATAAACCAAAATAGCTAAAAAATTAAGGTGAATATTCTGGGGGCCCCGAAATAATTTAAAGAATATAATAATAAATCAGTGTAAATTGTATTAATTTCCTAAATACAAGATAAACAAACCAAAAAGCCTGCATTAATTGTTTTTAGACTAGGACTTCATTATTAATTTTTTTTACATAAATCAAAGGCCAGTTTGATTCCCCATTATGCCTGAAATAATTGTAGTTTCGGTAGAATGGTTAAGATATAATCATTTGAGCAAACCGACTATTATTTCGAGCTT
>NW_026732779.1:97500-125000 GCF_028476545.2 Physella acuta
CCCGTGAGCACTATGACGCCTACGTTCAAGGCTTTCATACACCACACCCTGGGGCGTACTGTGCTGTAGTGTGGTGAAACCCGTGCACAGAAAAATATGATCCAAGAAATACAGCGCAGGCATTGTTTACATTTAAATAACTCAGCTTTAGTAAATAAGGTCACGCGTCTAAGAATATGGGATTAGTAACGCATTGATGATACCCACTTAAATTATTGCGTGAGACTTACGTCTAAAAGCTCGACAATGCTCAGGGACGGGTATGCTAGTAACTTATGTTCGAAAGTTATCCCTTCGAAAAAATAGTTATCTGACTAGGGCGCATAAAATAAAGTTCTAAAAGAAAAAGCTTAACATTCGTGCTTAAAATGTAAAAAGAATTCTAATAGAATTTAATTTATTTTATTGATGTGATAAAATATAATCACAACTAGATATGAATACACAGAGTCAAATGATGTATTAAATAAAACATTACCCAGGCATGTTCCCGAATCACACGAATGACAGCATGACTGATAAAGTAAAAAGTAAAAAGTAAAAATATAAATTATATTATCGAATGTGTAGATCTAGGCCTCTAATAATATGAATAACTAAATTACTGATTATTTTACTAACAAAGACAAGGAATAAAGTATCGATTGAATGTTAAATGTTAAACAAAATTAAAAGTTCCGAAACTCACACATCCAATGAATTTCAGAAAAAAAAGAAGTATACAAAAGTATATATAGAGCGTCTGAAGACTCCAAGTTGTAGTATGAATGTTTATAATTCTAAATTCAAAATATATAAAAAACACTTACCATGAGATACAAAAAAATAACGATGATGCATAAGGTTGAGGTGGTGAAAATGTGATCGTAGTTGTTGAAGGCCATAATGCAATGGCAAAATCAAACTACTACTTGTTTCTATAAAATTTCAGCAGTTTGATTCAAAGTGTAGTTAAACGGTCTCAAAGCAGTAGCAGTTGTCGTTTTCTATCGTGGTAAGATGATATAGATCTTTAGCTATAGCTATAAGTAACATTGGCAATAAATGGAAAAAGATGGAGTTGCAACAAGCATATATCTCTTTATATGATACGTGGCAGTTTAGTTTGGGTGCATATCAGGTGTGTGCTGTTATTGTGAAATGATACTATTTATTTCTCCCTAGAATCTTGCTTTCCTTACCGAAGGTATTTTATAACTACACCAAGCTTATCACAAATACTCAAAACATAAAACTGATAAAAATATGTGTTGTAAAATGGTATAATTGTTATAAGTTTATACAAAGGGATTCTGGTCATTATTTACTTGGTTCTTAAAATTGATCGGTACAGATTCCTCTTCACCTCTAATGCTTGCTGTAGGATATTTTACTGGTCGGATAATTAATTCACACTTTTTACTACTAAATCAATTGGATTCAGAAAACAACAGTCTATTTTCTTAATCGCAACTGTGTATAATTCAGTTATGCAGTTCAAAAAGAGTTCCCCACCCTCTACCCTCTTTATAGCCACCTAAGTGACGGCACGACTACATCCAGCTACACATTAGTTTCTATGTGTATTTGAATCAGGCCTTTGTGCAGATCTTTTATGGAAGATAACACTATCCCCTTCCAAAAATAAATATGAAAATAAACTAATTGGTACACACAAAAGCGGATTATGATCGTTATTTTAATGATCTTTTAAAAATAGTTTTAGAATAAACTATTATTATTGTTTATAATCGATCTCTCTAACTGGTACATTCAGGATTTTAATTGAAATAGATGTTTGTTCTCTATTTAAATAAGACGAGAAAATGAAACTATCAACGATTCCTTACTTTAATCATTACTTGACTTTTATCGATTGTTCATCTTGCTGTACTTGAAACATGACCTTGCTACAGGTTTAAAAGAAGTCTTATGAGAATAGCACGTATATATACTTCAGTTTTGATTTATAGATTGAGAACATTGCCAGAATGAATTGGTTTTTGGAATTCAGATTTCAACATTGTTCTAAGTAAAAACATCTGTGACATTTTTTTTGGCTTTAGATTTTGAAAACCTTCATTACATGTGTAGGCCTACTTGGCGCATCAAGCGGTAAAAATCGATACTTAAGTTCTGATACCCACACTAACAAAATTTAGCCTTAATAGTTATTTAAATTGTATAGGGACTTACCTTTGGTAAATAAGCCTTCTCTTAATTACAAAGGCCAGCACATATTGTTTTCTGATAAATGTCACGACTCGAGAAAAATGCTTTGTTACTTTAGAAAAACTTTGAGGTTCAAAACTTTTAAAACAGCTATACTACCCAAGTCGCTTTAATTTTGTTGTGTGTAATCTGCTTATATATTTCAGATACAGATAAGTCGTACCGGAGTACGAAAAATTTCATTTCACTGCAACCGATTTGAACGTGAATGTAGAAAACTTTAGATCAATTTTTTAAATACTCTCGCTGGTAGTGTTCTGTCGTTGTTATATCCCTTTAAAAAAAAACAGCAACTGAGAGCTTAAAAAAATAATACTTGATTTTCTTCAAAACATTATATAGAGGTCTGGGGTTAAGTTCTTGACGTTTATAAGGAGATAGAGAGGTGAGGGAAAGCGGACGATTACTTATTTCAACAAGTTTGTTTTCATTTGTTAATTTTATGTAAAAGAAGGTATATAAAAATGTTGCACCTTTACGAATAATATAACATTTATGAACACGTCTATTAGTTTTATATCACAATTAGTCTGGATTATTTATTAAAGTATGCTTAAGCCTCCTATATTTTTTAAAAATAAAACAGAAACTGTAAAATATCTTACAGCACAGTCTGTTATCAGTAGGCCTACTTGATGAATGAACATTGTGACAAGGGACAGCAGTCGAGTGACTTACAACACACATTAGACTCCCTTCATGTACACTTGTTATCTTAAACTGAGTGGTTTCCCCTGGGTAGTTGTGTGTACAGTGCACACCTAAACCAGGAAGCAGCCAGTGTAAATCTTGTCTTTGAGTTGCCCGATGAAACAACATACATAACCTAGCTAAACTAATGCACTGAATACACAGGTGCGATAGTGTAGACTGTAGAAGGTTTTAAAAATAGCTAACAAGGAAGTGATATTCAAAATAGTCTTGTGGATCTCAGTGATTTATAAATGAAACAGCTCACTTATTTTATAGCAGTATTAGATGTAGTAATTAGCTTGTCGTCCAATTAAGAGACTGAAAACAACCTTTGCACCAAATTCGATTCTGAGCTATTTTCAGCGGTAACCAACCGACATTAACAACAATTGCAAAATACAAAAAAATAAATAAAAAACTTTCTTATTTTAAAATCATTGTAATTAAAAAAACATACATTTCTAGTATAAGTGATTTTATTATATTAAACATTGGTGACCCAAAAATTTAGCGACACAGAGGGAAAGGCAGAATTTTCAGCCCAGATCTCGTTAGCAGGAAATTACATGAAAATGATATTTTTTCATTTTTCAAACGAAAGTAATAATTTAAATCGATTTCTCTAAAACATTAATTAAAAGCTAGTTAACTTACTTTATATGACATTTGGTTTCTGCTAATAATAAAATTTAATTTATTTAATATGTTTAATTAAGGTGGTTTAAAAAAAATATTTGATATAGTTATAATATTAATACTTAATATTATGTATATATATATATATATATATATATATATATATATATATATATATATATATATATATATATATATATATATATATATATATATACGTTATTGTCAGAGCCCGTAGTGCGACCAAAGAATGTATTTGCCGGCTCGCTTAGCAAAGCTCGAAAAACTTAGTACTGACAGCGTTTTTCAGACATTGGCCGACTAATATGCGCACCGTCCAATATCGGCTCCACTATGATTGCATTTTTATCATTCTGGCCGCAGCTTCATTGTATGTAATGTATAACTCGGCTCATGTGTGTAGTATATTGTATATACAATGCGACATGGAACAAACGGGCCGTCAAACTATTAGGCAGACTGGCAACACCCCCCCCCCACACACCTATCTTAGTTTCCAAAAACAGTATAATAGGGCTACTATTGTATGTTACAGCATCTTCTATGCTGATGTGACCTACCTAGGTCTGGTAATGTTTTATTTTTACATTTTGTTATAATACCATATATGGTTTGTGGTGCAATGACCGGTTTTTTCCGCTGTCTTACCAAGAGAGTCTTAGACTCAGAAATTTTCCATCAAGATCTGATTGATTGATTCAGACCAGATGATCACCCCAACCAATGGCCATATGAGTTGAAGGTGACCTTCCATGTTGCCTAAGTCTATAAATAGACTGCGCACAGGCGTCTCGAGGCAATTACTTGACCAGACGTCGTTGATCAGACATAAGCCCTGTGTGTTGCCGTTTAGTACTAATACTAAGTTGTTAAGTAGCATAACCATATATTACTTGTGGTGAAGTAATTCTTTATGCTTATAGCAGTGTTGTGTATACGGTGGTGATTTTTCTGAAGTGTTAAAAGCTGTGATAGTGTATCATATTGTTATTTCCCACACATTGTAAGTTGGGTTTTGATCATTCTGTAAATCCATTTTATTCTTGTATAAATCTAGTGTTCTGCCACGACTTTGTACTCTTATTACAAGTTATATGCAGATTAAATGTATTGTTGGCATCAGTAGTTTCTCTAGTGTTTCCCCTAGACATTAAGTACGAGTCCTAGTAAAATTACTGTGTTGGCTTTCTTTTATTTAGGCTTGTCGCCATCTGTGTGTAATCAGTTAAACGAATCCGGGAGCGTTCGCCATCTATCTGGCTGATAGATTGGTGTCCGTTACACTGACAAGGTGAGACAATCTTCAAGGGAAAAAATCAAAGACCGTCAGCGTCACCGTCTACGTGCAACAAGATGTAACTTTCAAAAGACATCGCCGCGGTGGATGGTTACCTTGTGAGGTATGAGTCTGTGTGTGGGTGTATAAGTTTATGCTTTTGAGTGTATGAGTGTGTGTGACTGTGTGTACAAACGCTGTGAGGTTTGAGTGTGTGTGTGAGTGTGTGTGACAAAGTGTATAAGTTTATGTGTATGAATGTGTGTGAGTGTATGTGAGTGTGTGTGAGTGTGAGTACAAACGCTGTGAGGTTTGTGTGTGAGTGTGTGTGAAAAGTGTATAAGTTTATGTGTATGAGTGTGTGTGAGTGTACAAACGCTGTGAGATTTGAGTGTGTGTGAGTGTGTGTGTATGAGTGTATACTTTTATGTTTATGAGTGTATGAGTGTGTGTGAGTCGCTTTATTATAAAACATCAATACTAAATGCTAAAAATTGTAGTTGAAAACAAACGCTTGCAACCTTTTTTCAAATGAACCCCTAAAGTTTTGAACATTTTTTGTGAAAGAAATGTAAAGACACTCAAGTGAAGTATTAAAAAAATCAAAAACAAAATTCTAGCATGTTTTTACCATTTTGTGAACTTTTATTTTTGTTTGCAAAAACCTGAAAAACGTTCATAGACCATATAACTTTATATTACTTCTAAATAACTGTGAAAACTAAGGGATAATAATTATAATGCTTATCATGAAGGGGAAAGTTGTGATTTATCAGTTTATAATGTTTAGGACTGCGGTATTACCAAGAAATTTTATTTTATCAATAGAAGAAATTGGCTGAAGTAGACTACTATTTTATTTTTACTTACCAAGATTCTTAGAGTTTGGAAAGTCTGCAAATGTGTATGTTATTTATCTTAAAAATTATACCAATATACTACCACACAGTTTTATAGCTTTTCTATTTTCATGAAAAACATTAAGAAAATAAATATTTACTTTGAAATATTCAATGGAAAAGCTAGCACATATAGAACAATAACAAATACAACCCCTTATTGTTTAAACCTTAGAGGAAAAAAATCATAAAAATCGTTTTAATAACAAGCTTTTATGTAATAATGCACTAAAAAGTAGAAAATAAATTATACACTACTATTTAAATAACTATAAAGAAAAGCGTGGTTCACTTTAGTATCTATTGAATACCTTTACTAATATTTAGGAAGAGACCCACGCTTTTATTTGTAGTTATTTAAATAGTAGTGTATAATTTTTTTTTCTCCTTTTTAGTGCATTATTACATAAAAACGTTTTTTTTATTAAATCGTTTTTTTATTACATTTGTTTTAGTACCTTACATGTTTTTATTTGCAATATAGTTGCATCACTAAAAACCATTGCGCGCCTATTGAACGTGATGACGCGCTATTGAACGTGATGGCGCGTGTGGAGTAATTAGATAGAACTGCCTACTAATGTGGTCAAATTTTTAATTAATTCATAAAAATATAATCAGGCGACCGATTAAGTCAAATTGAATGTCATGATGCATTGTCTTCATGTCTTGACCCACATACCAATTACGAACCGATTCTGTCAGTTAGTAGTGCCTTCATTTTCGCTCGGGCATTTCAATCTAGACAGGCAGACTAACGACTGACGATTGACGAGGAAGTGAGTTACATAAAAGCTTGTAAAAATATTTAAAAAACGCACTTAAAGTGTCATTTTCCAAGTATTATTTCCGCTTTTTACATGTTTAACTTATAAAACGAAATCTAATTTCCTCTTAGAAAGCCTTCAAAAAACATATTTAAGCTAAACTAGTTCGTCCCTCGTGTTGAAATATTTTTTTTAAATTCATAAAAACATTTTAATAACAAGCTTTTGAGCTAAAAAAAAAGAAAGTAATGATTTTCATTTAATATAATAATGAACTTCTATTTAAATAACTAAAACAATAAAGTCAAATTTGATGTCAGATTCCATCGTCATCGGGTTTTGACCAAAGTGCCAAGATTCAGAGAAATCTGTCGGTTAGAAGTGATCGAAATGATGCCTAGTATGCGGTTGGGAGTAATACAGGCTTCAGTCTAGACTTTTGCCAACTAATACGAAGATCAGGTTTGATTTGGTTTTGTCTTATAAAAAATATATTGTTAAAGTTGACAGCGTTGGACACAAGATTGTTATTTAATAAAAAATTTAATGAACATATTTTGTCATTGATAATTTATTTAGGGGTGGGTGGGGGCTCCTCTCGAACATCTACCGCCCCCTCGAAAGAAATATAATCTACATAGAAAATATACACAAGAGAGATACTTGGCGGGTCTCAAAAAGGAGCAGAGAGAAAAAATATAGACCTTCATGAACACATGGCTTAGACAGATTTTGAAATTGAGGTTGCAGTACAAAGTGAGGACTATAGACGGAATATAGACAGGAACCTAGTACAGTACAATTAAGAAGAAGAAAGTGGCGATGGGTGGGACACACACTGCGAAAGGTCACTTATATGTGACACGATAACCCAGAGAAAGCAAAAGAGGAGGCTGCAATAGTAGTTGTCGCATTGTTATAAAAATTACGGTGAAATCACCTATGATAGCTTGGTAGACTATGTGGCTATTTGTCTATGGTCAACATTGGCAAATGTCATCAAAGGGATACACTGATCAATATTGTTTTAGTAGATTCAGATGAAAAAAACTGATGCAAAAAGTGCTATTGTAATGTTTGGGCATTCTATACAACTAGCCGTCGGTTAACCGTTACACGTGAATTATAGGCCTATATATGTTAATGTTATGCTTGTTTGAGAAAATATTTAATAAAAAAAACTTATTAGTTTAGTATAAAAACTCATTATTGGCATAGATTCTAGATAGAGCTAGAGTCTAGATCTAGAATCTAAGGCTGGCTTAAGTCTAGTTTTTCCGTAGATCTAATTCAGTGTTTCTTCCTGACTTTTTTTTCCGAAGGGGGAGCGGGGGCACTTACAATTTTCAAAGGGGGGGGGGGGGGAGGACTAAAATTTCCGGAAGGGGGAAGGGCGGACTCTGTTAAAAGTATATATTTTCTATAAAAATTTCATTTTATTCTGTTAGACTTTCTTTGGAGCCCCCCCCCCCCCCGAAACGATGCCTTGATGAAACTATTCTCTATATCTAGATCTAGATTTTAAATAGATAAAGTAAATTTTAAATTTTTTTAAATGGAAGATGACGCCACCAGTTTTGTGTTCTTTCATTAGTTTAAACATGTGCCATGTGACGTCATTGTTTATTGCGTTCTTGTCACGACAACCTACATTTTTAGTTAGAATTAATGTGTTTCCACATTCAAATATGCCTTTATTTTTATTTTTCTTCTTTAAATAACATTTAGTTTATACATTTATAACATCCACCATATTATTTTCAACAAAAGTCCGTATCTTTAAGTTCTTCATATAGCGCTGAACATACTGAAGACATTGCCAAAAAATATTGCGGACACAGAGAGAGAGAGAGAGAGAGAGAGAGAGAGAGAGAGAGAGAGACAGACAGAGACAGAGACAGAGAGACATAGAGAGAGAAGTGCTCACATGGGTTTTTATATATTAGGATACCTGGTCTGTAATGTAAATAAGACTAAAAATTTTGGGCAGTGAAAGACTAAAGGTAATATTTTCAACACCTTTCCCCCATTTTGTAACTCTACCACCCAAATCTATTAGTGACCCCACCTCCATTACACTGTCCCGCATCTTAGGCCTCATTCATTAATTAAAACTCTGTGTTATATTGATGTATGTGGTTATGTTAAAAATAAGATTAAACATGGACGCAATTTAAAGATAAAAAATTGCTGCTATTGAATTTATTTTGTTTCTACAAAACACACAAATACAAATATAATTCTTACTAATGAAATAAATACACGTCTTTTATATAAATTACAAACATGTACATTAAAAAAAAAGTAATAATAAATATTCTTATTTTAGAAATCAACAAAAATGATGAACAAAATCATAATTTCTATTGTCTGAAACAAAGAGATGAAGAAATACTGAGGTCATAAAACATGCGTTTAACAAGAATATCAGGATGTTTAAACATCACTGGATAAAACACAATGACAAAAAGAGAAAACCTTTATTTATTTATTGTTTTGGATATTTTATTAAGTCATCTTTTTTTTTTACTTTTAATATGTGTTAGAGAGAATAGTTTTAGGAGATTATGGGCATATTATGCAATTTTAAACATTTCATTTTAATATCTGAAAATTCATTCACCTAATTTTTAATCAATTCCAAAAACAGTAGGCCCTATAATAAGACATTTTATTTTCATTAACTTAATGATAAGTACTTTTTAGTTTTAGCAGCTTTCACAAGAAACCGCAATACTTATCTATACACACATCATTTTTCAAAACTACATGCAATAAAAAAATAATAGTTTTTGTCTTGAGGAATGAATTTGTTGTCAGTTTACTTTTTTGAACTGCACTTTTAACATGTGGATACATCTTAAATCTTGCAAAAGCTTAATTAATGTAGTCGGGTATTTCATCATAGACATCTCCATTTCTTGCTGGCTGGCTGACTTGATCTGGTTCACTGATAACTGGGGTCATGTTTTCTGTTTTACAACAGAAAAGATCATTTTAAGATTTTAAATTAAGATATTTTGTAGAATTATGAATTCTTTCAGTCACTACCATTTCAAAATTTTCTTGACATAATGTTTATCAAGTACACAAATCCTTTTGAGTCAACTTTAGTTAATATGAAATATGTCTTTGTATTAGGCGCATTTCAAATAAGACCATATATTTTATATGTTGTAAATTACCACTTCATTTACTATAAGAGATTTAATTTGATATGATTCCATTTCTTGAATAAGATATGGGCTATATCTAGCGCATAAAAGAGACAATCAATAAGATTTCAAAATTTCCAAATTTCAAACAGTTTTACAAACATACCATTAGACACACCATAAAGGTGATCATCTTGAAAAGTTCTGCTTGGTGTGTTGTAGCGAGGTTCTTGTCTCCTCATAGCTTCTAACTTCTTGTTTCTGAGGTGTCGATTTATACATATAGCAGCAACAATGATTATAATAATAATACATGGAAGTCCAATTCCTAAACCAATGGCTAGTGCTGTGTAGTTTACCTCTTCACCTGCTGATAAGGGTTAAATAAGACTTTAAAGGTTCGGGAAATTTCAATTGAATAGAAATAAAGAACAAGTTCTTTTAAATAAAAAAAACGGGAAATAAATTGAATAAAACCGTAATGGAACAAAACATTAGCATTGAAAGATAATGAAAATTTAGAAATTGATACTTATAGATAAGAGGGATATACTTAGGGTTAGGGACACGGTTTGGGATAAGGATAGGAAAAGGACTAAAGATAGGCCAATATGGTTAGGTAAATAGATAGGAAGCTAGATTAGTTGACGAGGAGGGTTAAAATGAAATGATCGGAGGATTAAATAATCAAGCGGTTGGATGTCCAAAACCCGGGCGTAAAGGTTGGAAATGCAAACAAAATTTTGACAAACTGCAAATAAATTCAGAATAAAATTATTTTGATTATATAAGACAGTCAAAAACAACAGGAATAGCTAGAGACCAGCAGGATAATTCACAGCCACAGACATCGAGATAAAAATGTTTTGATAAACATTATAGGGTCGATGAATTGAGAATTATTTTTGTGGAGCACAACTCATATTTGTTTGGTAACTAAATAACCTTAATCTTCCCATGCATGTATTTGCGGTTATAAGTGGTATATAATATCAACTAAAATATTGGTGGATATAAGTTGTATCAAATGATCGTGGTGGGGTATGCCACAAGTTTTGGAAGACATTAAGTCTTAAGTAGTAGTACAATGTGGCGCGCAAGTAGGCCTAATCCATCTCACTAACAAAACATTTTTATTTGATGTAAACTTTATATCAAATCTTCAATTCACGATGTTTCTTCGTTTTTATTTATTTTGCTGTGTACATGGGAGCTTTTATTAAATAGAAAAACTTACAAGTCCAAAATGCAACTGAAACATTTGTATTTAGATCAGGATAGTAACTGTTTGCAGGAAGCGTAGAAACGATCCACAAGGTGTATTGTTGTCCAGGACTTAGACCAGTGACATCTCCACCAGTAGAACTTGCTGTAATTGGGGCTAAAGAGCCAACTTGTATTTTATAATTGACATTGGCAGGGATTCCAGCGTTTATTGACCAGGTTATGTAGATGGAGCTGGTTGTTCTACTTTGTACAGATGGAGTTTGTACTTGGAGCTGTGTAACTGGTGTGAATATAAAGTAATGTCAACCGAACACTCTTTTAATGTTTACATTTATCTCTTCTAAAACCATGAAAGCTATAACCAAGCATTGAATAAAAAATATCTTACTTGGAGTACATCCGCTGGTTTGTGTATAATATAAACCATCTCGACAAAGACACTTTTTGCCACTATTTTTGTAGTCTATACATGAAAACAGTTCTTCACAATCAAAGTCTGTACTACATTCTTGGCTATGCACTTTCACTGAAATGTTTATGAAACACATTTGCCAAACGTTCAAAAAAAATTAGAGACGTTTTACACCTTTAGCCGGCAGTCTCAATTACTCTTTCTTCCTAATAAACACATTAGGTCTGCATGGATTTTTCATTGTTTAAAATTAATTTATGAATAGGGCAAGTTTTAGGGTTATGGCTTCCCCTACGTTAATAATACGTTTTTTGAGTGAGTGGCGTATTTACCATGAGGGTGAGGGTGGAAATTGATGGTGTAATTGCAAGAAGGTAATGGACGAGTAGGGGGTGTAAGTTACAGGATGCATTTTTTAGAATCATAGTGTCTGAGTTAGGGAAAGAAATACTGAAACTTTTCTTAATGTGCTCTTAAGGAGTTATTTCTTCGCACAAATTATCTAAACTAAATAATTTTTAAATCTTTTAATTGTAACTTCCATAAATAACAATATATGTGATGCTACATTTAATCTTTAAATATTTAAGATACAAATAAATAAATGCCTAATTATGTTATACCCTTTTGATTTTACTAGTGTATAGAATCTCGTAGAATGCCATTTTAAACGAAGAAACGTAGAAATATAACAAACTATAAAATTGCAAACAAAGTCCTGCTTGAGATATCTTAGTTATACGGCCTTTATTTGTTTTTATCAAATCGTATGTACTTTATATTGAAAAAAAAAAATTCATAAAAAACGTTTTAATAACAAGCTTTTATGTAATGATGCACTAAAAAGTAGAAAATAAATTATAGACTACTATTTAAATTACTATAAAGAAAAGCGTGGGTCACTTTAGTATCTATTGGATTCCTTTACTAATGTTATGGAAGACACCCACGCTTTTCTTTATAGTAATTTAAATAGTAGTCTATAATTTATTTTCTACTTTTTAGTGCATCATTACATAAAAGCTTGTTATTAAAACGTTTTTTATGAATTTTTTTTCAGTACTTTACATGTTTTATCTACAATAGAGTTACATGACTAAAAACCATTGCGCGCCTAATGAATATCACGTTCAGTAGGCGCGCAATGGTTTTTGAACGCAGCCATTACGTGGTCGTGATGGCGCAGCTATTGATGACGCGTGTGGTGTGGTTGGCTAGACATGCCTACTAATTAGGTCCAAATTTTAATTAATTCATAAAAAATCAATTAGGCTTCCAATTAAGTCAAATTTAGTTTCAGATTGCATTGTCTTCATGTCTTGACCCACGTGCCAACTGTGAATCGTATCGGTCAAGTAGAACTGTCCGAATTTTCACTCCTGCGTTTCCGTCTAGACTGACGACAGACAGAGGAAGTGAGTTAAATAAAAGCTTGTAAAAAAATTCATAAAAAACGTTTTAATAACAAGCTTTTATGTAATGATGCACTAAAAAGTAGAAAATAAATTATAGACTACTATTTAAATAACTATAAAGAAAAGCGTGGGTCACTTTAGTATCTATTGGATACCTTTACTAATGTTAAGGAAGACACCCACGCTTTTCTTTATAGTTATTTAAATAGTAGTCTATAATTTATTTTCTACTTTTTAGTGCATCATTACATAAAAGCTTGTTATTAAAACGTTTTTTATGAATTTTTTTTTCAGTACTTTACATGTTTTATCTACAATAGAGTTACATGACTAAAAACCATTGCGCGCCTACTGAATATCACGTTCAGTAGGCGCGCAATGGTTTTTGAACGCAGCCATTACGTGGTCGTGATGGCGCAGCTATTGATGACGCGTGTGGTGTGGTTGGCTAGACATGCCTACTAATTCGGTCCAAATTTTAATTAATTCATAAAAAATCAATTAGGCATCCAATTAAGTCAAATTTAGTTTCAGATTGCATTGTCTTCATGTCTTGACCCACGTGCCAACTGTGAATCGTATCGGTCAAGTAGAACTGTCCGAATTTTCACTCCTGCGTTTCTATCTAGACTGACGACAGACAGAATGACGAGGAAGTGAGTTAAATAAAAGCTTGTAAAAAATTCATAAAAAACGTTTTAATAACAAGCTTTTATGTAATGATGCACTAAAAAGTAGAAAATAAATTATAGACTACTATTTAAATAACTATAAAGAAAAGCGTGGGTCACTTTAGTATCTATTGGATACCTTTACTAATGTTAAGGAAGACACCCACGCTTTTCTTTATAGTTATTTAAATAGTAGTCTATAATTTATTTTCTACTTTTTAGTGCATCATTACATAAAAGCTTGTTATTAAAACGTTTTTTATGAATTTTTTTTTCAGTACTTTACATGTTTTATCTACAATAGAGTTACATGACTAAAAACCATTGCGCGCCTACTGAATATCACGTTCAGTAGGCGCGCAATGGTTTTTGAACGCAGCCATTACGTGGTCGTGATGGCGCAGCTATTGATGACGCGTGTGGTGTGGTTGGCTAGACATGCCTACTAATTCGGTCCAAATTTTAATAAATTCATAAAAAATCAATTAGGCATCCAATTAAGTCAAATTTAGTTTCAGATTGCATTGTCTTCATGTCTTGACCCACGTGCCAACTGTGAATCGTGTCGGTCAAGTAGAACTGTCCGAATTTTCACTCCTGCGTTTCCGTCTAGACTGACGACAGACTGTCGACTGACGACTTACGACAGAGGAAGTGAGTTAAATAAAAAGTAGAAAATAAATTATAGACTACTATTTAAATAACTATAAAGAAAAGCGTGGGTCACTTTAGTATCTATTGGATACCTTTACTAATGTTAAGGAAGACACCCACGCTTTTCTTTATAGTTATTTAAATAGTAGTCTATAATTTATTTTCTACTTTTTAGTGCGTCATTACATAAAAGCTTGTTATTAAAACGTTTTTTATGAATTTTTTTTCAGTACTTTACATGTTTTATTTTACAATAGAGTTAAATGACTAAAAACCTTTGCGCGCCTACTGATCATCACGTTCAGTAGGCGCGCAATGGTTTTTGAACGCAGCCATTACGTGATGGCACAGCTATTGAATGAAGGTGATGACGCGTGTGGTGTGGTTGGCTAGACATGCCTACTAATTCGGTCCAAATTTTAATTAATCCATAAAAAATTAATTAGGCATCCAATTAAGTCAAATTTAGTTTCAGATTGCATTGTCTTCATGTCTTGACCCACGTGCCAACTGTGAATCGTGTCGGTCAAGTAGAAGTTTCCGAATTTTCACTCCTGCGTTTCCGTCTAGACTGACGACAGACCGACGACAGAGGAAGTGAGTTAAATAAAAGCTTGTAAAAAAGTAGAAAATAAATTATAGACTACTATTTAAATAACTATAAAGAAAAGCGTGGGTCACTTTAGTATCTATTGGATACCTTTACTAATGTTAAGGAAGACACCCACGCTTTTCTTTATAGTTATTTAAATAGTAGTCTATAATTTATTTTCTACTTTTTAGTGCATCATTACATAAAAGCTTGTTTTTAAAACGTTTTTTATGAATTTTTTTTCAGTACTTTACATGTTTTATCTACAATAGAGTTACATGACTAAAAACCATTGCGCGCCTACTGAACATCACGTTCAGTAGGCGCGCAATGGTTTTTGAACGCAGCCATTACGTGGTCGTGATGGCGCAGCTATTGATGACGCGTGTGGTGTGGTTGGCTAGACATGCCTACTAATTCGGTCCAAATTTTAATTAATTCATAAAAAATCAATTAGGCATCCAATTAAGTCAAATTTAGTTTCAGATTGCATTGTCTTTATGTCTTGACCCACGTGCCAACTGTGAATCGTGTCGGTCAAGTAGAACTGTCCGAATTTTCACTCCTGCGTTTCCGTCTAGACAGACTGTCGACAGACTGACGACAGAGGAAGTGAGTTAAATAAAAGCTTGTAAAAACAACTTACCAGTCCAATACGTTAAAGTAACATTTGTATTTCGCTCACGATAGTAGCTGTCTGCAGGAAGTGTAGAAATGATCCACAAATTGTATTGTTGTCCAGGACTTAGACCAGTTGCATTCCCTCCAGTAGAAGTTGCTGTTACTGGGGCTAAAGAGCCAGCTTGTATTTTATAATTGACATTTGTTGAGCTACCAGAGTTCACTGACCAGGTTATGTAAACAGAGCTGGTTGTTCTACTTTGTACAGATGGGTTTTTAACTTGTAGCTGCGTAACTGGTGTGAATAGAATATTATTTTACCATTTCGATGCAATTTGTAATCGCTGCAACAATTTAGACTTGTGACTAACAAAGTATTGTATTTACCAGTTTCATGTACCCATTTTAAAGTGAAAAGCCTAATGTTTTTTTTATTAACAATAGCTTAAACAACATTGTTTTATTTTTATATGTATTAGTCACGGTTGCTTCACACCTACGATGCTACTGGTATTTTTTAACGACCCATAATTGATACTCTCAGAGTCCAATTAAAATAAAAATTTTGCGCCTCTATAGTATACTGGGTAGATAAGATATATAACATGTACCAATACAGTCGCTAAATAGAATGCTTCATGCATTAAAAATAAAGAACAACTCGTAAATTGCATCTTTACAGTTCGGTGATGGTAAAAATTGTCCATTTTTATTACATGCACATAATCATCCTCTTCACGTTAGAACATTAAAATATCCGTATATCAATTCCATTGGAATTATTTGCTGTTTATTTTTTACTAAAGATACGTATTTGAAAAAACGTCTTACCTGAATAGCAACTATTTGGTGACGTGAAATAATTGCTTTCAGCACATAAGCAACGTTTGATATTATTTGTGTCATTTCTGCACTCCAATGGTGCTGAACATTCTTCATTTCCAATACATTGTACACCATGGAATTTCACTAAAACAAATAACAGAGCTGTAAATAATTTTTCATTTTGATTCTTCAAAACACTTTGAACCTTTGTTTAAACCAATTAATAATTGTCTATCAGTTGTGAATTATATGAACTGTGTAGTGCGTGCAATTTCATATATTATGTATTCTTAGCATACACATATGTTTAATGCAATAAAGATATATAAAAAAACGGAGCGGCATCCTTACGTTTTGATAAAAACGTCTCAATTAACACATATATCAATTTTGGAAAAAATATTTACCACTTCTAAATTTGAATATATTTACTCGTTTTTTTAATAGTTTAGAGTTGTTAAGCTGAACTGAAATTTTAAAATGAAATATATACATACAACAGAAAAATCAACGAAAGCAATCAAAGATTTAAAAAAAAAGAATCTGAGAATAAATGTGTGATGTAAAACACCTCACAGAGAGCTAAAAGCCTAAGTATAATTATTAACACACTTTATATCAAAATTCAAATGATAAATTCCCCTATTCTGGAGTCAGAGATAATGTAAGTTTTCGTGTGCTTGATGTTGACAGAAGTCACCTTGATCCATGAATTATCCTGCAGTTGTTATGAAAAATAAAGGCGGTTTCTAAAAGCTAGGAACAAAACAAGGTGTAGCTTATAAATGAGTTCTAAAATCCGCAGAAAATTATGCCCACAATGGCATCCATAGACGCAATTGTCTCCATCAATTACTGGTCGGCAGTGAAAGTTACTTACTTACTTAATCCTGATCACTCCCTATGGAGTCTAGGGCAGCAACTTTAATCTCCGCCATTCCACTCTGTCTTGGGCGAGCCACTTTAGTTCATGCCAGCTCTTGCCACTAGTCTGCACTTCTTCTTCCATCTCTCTCCTCCATGTTCCCACTGGTCTTCCTCTCTTTCGCTTTCCATGCGGAGTCCACTTCAGCGCCATGTTTGGGAGTCTTCTTTTGTTCATGCGTAGACCATGGCCCAGCCATCTCCATCTCCTCATTCGAACTTTGAAATAATGTCGTTTAAACCTGTCCTTCTTCGTATTTCCTTGTTCTCACTTTATTCTGAGGATGCGTTGGAGGGATCTTCTTTCAAAGCCTCTGAGTCGGCTCTCTACTTTCTTGTTAAGTTTCCATGACTCTGCAGCATAGAGGAATACAAAACGTACATTAGACTTGTAGATTCTTATTTTAGTTCTCTGCTGCAGTGAGGATGATTTCCAGATCTTAGCAAGTCTATTGAAAGCTTGTGCTGCCATTGCTATTCTGGTGGCTATTTCTTTCTCCACGCTGCCATTCGCTGATATATAGCTGCCGAGGCACTTAAAGTCTCGACCTCTTCTAGCTCTGCTCCATTCGCAAAAGTCTTGAGAGCACTTTTGGTTTTTATTTGCATTAGCTTGGTTTTTCCGGAGTTTATCTTTAGCCCAACGCTTTTAGCAATTTACTCTATTTTTTATGGTTTTTGCTTGGATGTCTTTTTGGGCATGTGGGAGTAAAGCCAAGTCATCAGCAAAGTCACAGTCCTCCAGGTGGTTGGTAAGTTCTCAAACAATTCCTCTTGCCTTATCCTCAGTTGCTCTTCTCATAAGCCAGTCTATTACCACCAAAAAGATGACAGGTGAGATGACGCAGCCCTGTCTGACTCCTGTTTTACCTTGAACCATTCACTTTGCTGATTTTCATGTCGCACACAACATTGTGTCATAGTACATGTCCTTAAGTATGTTTATGAATTTTCCTGGAAAGCCATATAGCTCTAGTATTTTCCATAGTGATGGGTAGTGAATGCTATCGAATGCTTTCTGGAAATCTATGTAGTTGATGTAGAGAGACGAATTCCACTCCAGGGACTGTTCCACTATAGTGCGCAAGACAAATATTTGGTCGTTACATGACCTGTTGGCTCTGAAGCCAGCTTGTTCTTCACGAAGTATTCTATCAATTCCTTTCCTCCTTCTTTGTAGTAAGACTCTGCAGAAGATTTTTCCTGGTACTGATAAAAGGTTAATGCCTCTCCAGTTCTCACAAACATTAAGGTTGCTCTTTTTGGGTAATTTGATTATGATTCCCCGTTTCCAAGAGTCTGTGACTTTTTCTTCATTCCATACTTTATTGAACATCCCTGATAGAGTTTCTGCGCCTATTTTTGGGTCTGCCTTTAGCATCTCTGCAGTGATTCTGTCCTCTCCTGGAGCCTTATTGATTTTTGTTTTTTGGATAGCTTCTATTATTTCTTGTTCTAGGATGGGTCCTCTATACATTTCAAAATGTAGGTTTATGTCAGTGAAGTTAGTAGTTTCTTCTGGATCTGGTCTGTGTAGGGTCTCTTCGAGGTATTCAGCCCATCTTTTCAATTGATGTTTCTCCGTTGTAAGAACTTTCCCGTTTTTGTCCTTGATAGTAGATGATCTATTTGCTATTCCACCTGTTAGAGTCCTGATGATCTTGTAGACTGTGCTGCAGACAGCAGAACAGTAAAAGTTAACACTCAATATAATTACACCATTTCCATGTGGGCCGATCACCCCATACCATTTCGCGAACAGGTTGGCCAAGTTCCAAAGTGTAATTAATTTTTGGCTTTTGTCCGTCAATGTAATGAGGTATTGGTCATTTCCCGATTTGGCCGGCCAGTTCCCTTATTGTCCAATTTTGCTCTTTGGCCGTAACATATTCATACTAAACTCGATAATACTCGGCTCAAGTTGAGGCGCTGGAGATGCAGGCCATTTCTAAATTGTTGTGTTGATTAATAAATTAGTGAAGATTCATCACACAATCTCAGGGAAGACAGAATTGTGGATAAGAGTGAGGAAATTATAAAATCATTAATCTTGCAGAAACGTCCTAATTGCTTCTCTTCTGTATTGCATAAAGACAACTTCTTTGGTCAAATATTTAAAAAAATCTGCATAACGCATATGGAATTTTTTGACTATAGTCTATCCAAATAGTTAAAGATCATACTCTAAACTGAGATTCATCAAGAATCGATTGTTAAAATAAATGTGTGTTTCTCGCCTTGAATATTTTAACTCTAAATCAGTTAACTGAGTAAAATGAATAATGACACACATAATAACCAATGGTACCCAGCGTAAAGAAGTTGCTGATACTAAATCCCTGTTACATTTAGTCTACCGGATCATGTATTTAGTAGGTTACTACAGACATCGCATAGTACAATTTAGCTGACTAGAACTACAGAGTTCTGCGCCTGTTTTAAATTAGAAAAGTTTAGCAAAAAAAACAAACAACAACGTAGTTATTAATAAATTAGAATGATCTGGTCAATACCATAGATCATATAAACAATATGCGAGGATCAGCTGCAGTATAGCACAATAATTGTGAAATTATTTAGAAAAGCAGTGTAAACCAGAGGCGTAGCGCGGGGCGGGGGTCGAAAGTTTGAGGCGGAGGGGGGGGGTGCAAATCGAAAGTTTGTCCCCGGGCGCCGGGAAGGGTCGCTGCGCTTCTGGTTTAAACATTATCACACGTTTGCAAAACACAAAAACTAATTTACCGCTTTTTTCCCCCTACTTTTCTTGTGAGATCTCTCCCTATCATGTCGATTAATGATGAGCATGTGTACTTCACACTGCCCACTCAGAAATGTTAGACTGTCCTAGTGCACATAGAGAATATGAGCTTAAGAAGGGGGAGAAAAACTTAAAATCTCTTTCTTTAACTAGCTCTGAGTTTGAAGATTACATCAGGTTTTAGCACGTCTGATCGAGCCCGATGGAATACATTCGCGTATTTTTTAATATTCCATTTTCTTTTTTCTGTATTATTTAGATTAACTTATTTTTTTACAAAAAAATTGTTAGTATAATAAATTCATTGCCCACTCTTGCAGTTCACCTTGATTTTAATAAGTAAGTAAACTTTTATTACAGGCCTTAAACTGTGTGCATTGATCTGTTACGTATCGGACCTGGTTTTTTTACTCATTACTGCATGTTGTATTGGCTATTGCAGTAATAACTATTATTTAATTACTTTAGAATTGTTATCCTATATAGGTATCAACAATCACTATGACATCCTGTGTTAGATTTCACTTTATCATTTATATTTGTCATAATTATTTAAATAATATAACTTAGATTTACTATTAAGCCATTTATAGTCTGTAAACTATTTGTTTTTATTTTAGACTTAAATTTTTAAAGAGCTTATTAACATATATTGCTAGTTGTAGTCATTTTAGAAATGAATAATTCAAATAGCATTCGATCTATTAAACTGAAAATAGTTTAGTATGGTAATAAAATCATATAAATGGGTCTAAAAAAAACAACAACAGAGAAATATGTTTTACTTACCCTCAGCAGGAGTTGAAAAACTTCCTATTGTTTTTTCGCTAACGTATCCAACGATGTTTTGAGCTATTATTTCATACGAGTAGGTTTTCAATGGAGTCAATTCGTACGATACAACAGATGGTGTACTGCTGGTCATTAAACCAGTTAAGTTCTTAACACCAAATGTATAATTAGCCACATTGCCCTCTGATGCTTCAAAATAAATCATGTACTCATATGGTCCATTGGTTGTTGTATTTGGTAGTTGTATAACATTATAAACTTTTCCTGGCTTTGCGGGATCTGCCAATTAACATAATTATTATTTCTATCGATGAATATCCCAAATTTAAACATGAATACTTCTCTATAAATTAAATTCAAAATAAGATAAAAGAAAGGAACAGAAGCAATATATATATATAAGCAACCTAAAATTATATATATTGACACATTGGTAAAACAATAGCGGAAGTAGTCTCCCCTAAACTTTATCGTATAATGTTATTCAGTACAGGGTGGCACTTTCGTGCAGAAAAGTGAGAAAAGTATAGAAAAGTATTTTATTGATTTTTTTTAGTACTTAGAATCTACATTTTAAAAACAAATTGGATTTATCTACCCTAAATTTTCTTGTATATTCCTTTTCTTTAAAAATGTAATAGAATCACGTTAAAAAATGGAAAATTAGTGCTTTGTAAGGTAAATGTTGATTAGTTTTTAAAAGGTGATCAAACATCTAATTCAACCAAATGTCACAATGAATAGTCAATGAGTCTAGACCTACGTGAAAGGTATTGAAGACATTGGTCCAGTAGAAGTGATGTTTTATTTACAAATAGGAAATACCGGAAATAGGGTAAATTAAGACTTCCGTTCACTGGAAATCTCTCTTCTTCCTCTTCTTCGTTCTTAATTTTTAGTGTTGGGAGGGATCGAGCCTTGTCTGCCAGAGGGTTTTTTTTAAATTAATCAACCATGAGCTTTGCCGACTCAACCATGCTTCCATCACAATTAAGGATTACGTGTCAACTGGTTATGCGCCATTGTGGCCATTGACTCCGGTTTCAGCCTGCTTTTCTTTTTGGATTTGCTTCCATAGCCTTTGTCCAACCAAGAACAAACTACAAGGCAGTAGTTGTTTGATTTTGGAGTTGTATCTCCTAGAAGAGTGGCTGTCCCCAGCTAACGAGCCTCATCTGCCTGAGGGTTCGAACTCGAGACTTTTCAGTTTAGCAACCATGAGCTTTTACCGACTCGAACACGCCGAAATCTCTCAAAATTGGAGAGAATTAACTGGTGGCCGGAAAGAACCGCAACGGAAAAAAGCGCAACGGAAAAAAGCGCAAAACAAAAAGCGCAACGGAAAAAAGCGCACACGGAAAAAAGCGCAAAGAGAAAAAAGCGCAAACAGAAAAAAGCGCAAAGAGAAAAAAGCGCAAAGAGAAAAAAGCGCAAACAGAAAAAAGCGCACACAGAAAAAAGCGCAAACAGAAAAAAGCGCAAACGGAAAAAAGCGCAAAGAGAAAAAAGCGCATACGGAAAAAAGCGCAAAGAGAAAAAAGCGCACACAGAAAAAAGCGCAAAGAGAAAAAAGCGCACACAGAAAAAAGCGCAAAGAGAAAAAAGCGCACACAGAAAAAAGCGCAAACAGAAAAAAGCGCAAACGGAAAAAAGCGCAAAGAGAAAAAAGCGCAAACAGAAAAAAGCGCAAACAGAAAAAAGCGCAAAGAGAAAAAAGCGCAAACAGAAAAAAGCGCAAACGGAAAAAAAGCGCAAAGAGAAAAAAGCGCATACGGAAAAAAGCGCAAACAGAAAAAAAAAAGCGCAAACGGAAAAAAGCGCAAACAGAAAAAAGCGCAAACGGAAAAAAACGCAAACTGAAAAAAGCGCAACGACAAAAAGCGCAACGGAAAAAAGCGCAAAAAAAGAAGAAAAAACGCAAACAGAAAAAAGCACACACAGAAAACTGTTCACACCGAAAAATGCACAAAGAGCCATTTTCGCACAAAGACCTCTAAGGACTAGATGACACATTTATACATGATTATTAGGGCTGCTGTGAGAGTGTTGTGTTTGACCTGACGCGATATACTACCACTTAAAGCATACCACTACCATGTGCATTCACATCACCACGATACAGGCGATAATCGCTTGACACAACGTCTATTTTTTTCTTGTTCACTATTTATTCAACGACTATTCTCGAATAAATAAACATAAAACTATCCTTGATATTGGCATTACACGGAGTATCTCGTACATGCTCCCTAGTCCCAAGCTTGCATTCTATAACAACCCGTTTCTATCGCAAAACTTCACTCTCTTTCTTCCGAGTCATCAAACATGCATTCGCTATATCTCTCGCACCAACATTCATTCGCACAAAAATACCCTGATAAAACACACATCATAATCATTATGTATTTAATATTATTTCATCATGATGTACCTATATCTACCTACCTACCTACCCACCTACCTACCTACCTACGTACCTACCTACGTACCTACCTACCTACGTACCTACCTACCTAAGTACCTACCTACCTACCTACCTACCTACCTACCTACCTACCTACCTACCTACCTACCTACCTACCTACTAACCTACCCAATATATATATATATATATATATATATATATATATATATATATATATATATATATATATATATATATATATATATATATATATATATATATATATATATATACACATATATATATATATACATATATATATATATATATATATATATATATATATATATATATATATATATATATATATATATATATATATATATATATATGTATATATGTATATATATATATATATATATATATATATATATATATATATATATATATATATATATATATATATATATATATATATATATACACGGGTAGGTAGGTGGGTTAGTTGGTGGGTTCGTGGGTAGGTAGATTTTTTGGTGGGTGTGTGGAAAGATGTGTGTGTGGGTAATTAGGTGGTTGGGTGTTTGCGTAGAAGAGAGTTTTATACAGACATCAGTTCGGGGTTGGGGGGGGGGGGGGTCTCGGCCCGAAGAGAGTCTACCGTCTACCCCCCCCCCCCCCCTTCCCCCCGAACTAAATGGAATTTATATTTTTAGATTATGCACATTTCCTACTGAGCCAATAGAGCACTACATCAAATAGTTAATCAGTTTAACAATGTAGACACCATTGAAGTAGGTCCGAGTCAAAGCCTGGTGTTATAATAAAACTACATCTCTCTTTGTCCATTATGCTGTTCAATACATGCTTTGGTTGGTGTTAGGATTGTTACATATAAGTATTTGCGTAGATTTAGAGTAGCGTCCTATTTGTTTACATGTTTTCATTACCCTTCAAACTATAGTCTATTTTAGTTATATTGAGATTAAAGAATGTAAATAAATAGTACAAACAATTATGTAGCATAGAAATGATTGGTATGGAAGTGACATAAAGCGCAGAAAACTTAGAGGTTAGGTAGGGAATAAAAGGTGGGGTTAGGAAAGTTTGGGGGTCCATTCTCTAATAGGCAGTCTATGTCTCGTTCGTACTATCAAACAATAAAGACGTTAATTGTATACAGACTTCGTGTTGGTTAATTGTCGACCCTGTCCTCACCTCACAGCACAACAGTTGGGTGACGCTTTCTGTAGTTGTTTTTTTCTCGACAGTAACTTAACAGCTTTTCCGAGTTCTGTTATTATAGTTTTGGCTAGACAGTTTTCTGAAATCAATTAATTCACAACTGTTTTTTGCAACAAAAATGTTATTTGTGTTGCAATAATAATTATTGTTTTAATTCCATTCTATATGATCATTCTCTTTTATTCTAATAGTAAAAGATTATTAAAATTCATATCTAACACAGCTTATCAACATCTCTTGTTTTTATTTTTGAAGTATAACTACTGCAAATAAATAAGATGATTTGTGTTATAATGTGACGTCATAAGCTGACTAGTGAACAACGTAAACACGCTTTTCAATTCACTTGGACAATTTTAAGAATACAGCGTCCATAAAATGTTGAGATAAAGAAATCTTTTCTTTTGCCAGCCAGTGCAAATATATTCTAGAGCCGATATAATAACCATGTCGGATCATATTAGTTAAGTTTAAAGCATAAGCATATAGAGTCACTTCAATATCCCACTAAATCAACTTTAAAGGTTAGTAAAACTTGCAGAATTAACAAATCAACACGAATGTTTGAACAATACGCATATAAGATGCTTGAGATTCTGTGTGCCGAAGAAATGCCTGGATGAAAATCTGATCTACACAAACACCCAACCACCTAATTACCCACCCACAAATCTTCCCACACACCCACCAACTAACCCACCTACCCTTGTATATATATATATATATATATATATATATATATATATATATATATATATATATATATATTAGGTAGGTTGGTATGTAGTACGTAGGTAGGTGGGTACGTAGGTAGGTACGTAGGTAGGTATGTAGGTGGGTAGGTAGGTAGGTAGGTAGATATAGGTACATCATGATGAAATAATATTAAATACATAATGATTATGATGTGTGTTTTATCAGGGTATTTTTGTGCGAATGAAAGTTGGTGCGAGAGATATAGCGAATGCATGTTTGATGACTCGGAAGAAAGAGAGTGAAGTTTTGCGATAGAAACGGGTTGTTATAGAATGCAAGCTTGGGACTAGGGAGCATGTACGAGATACTCCGTGTAATGCCAATATCAAGGATAGTTTTATGTTTATTTATTCGAGAATAGTCGTTGAATAAATAGTGAACAAGAAAAAAATAGACGTTGTGTCAAGCGACTATCGCCTGTATCGTGGTGATGTGAATGCACATGGTAGTGGTATGCTTTAAGTGGTAGTATATCGCGTCAGGTCAAACACAACACTCTCACAGCAGCCCTAATAATCATGTATAAATGTGTCATCTAGTCCTTATAGGTCTTTGTGCGAAAATGGCTCTTTGTGCATTTTTCGGTGTGAACAGTTTTCTGTGTGTGCTTTTTTCTGTTTGCGTTTTTTCTTCTTTTTTTGCGCTTTTTTCCGTTGCGCTTTTTGTCGTTGCGCTTTTTTCAGTTTGCGTTTTTTTCCGTTTGCGCTTTTTTCTGTGTGCGCTTTTTTCCGTTTGCGCTTTTTTCTGTTTGCGCTTTTTTCTGTGTGCGCTTTTTTCTCTTTGCGCTTTTTTCCGTTTGCGCTTTTTTTCTGTTTGCGCTTTTTTCCGATTGCGCTTTTTTCTGTTTGCGCTTTTTTCCGTGTGCGCTTTTTTCTCTTTGCGCTTTTTTCCGTTTGCGCTTTTTTTTCTTTGCGCTTTTTTCCGTTTGCGCTTTTTTCTGTTTGCGCTTTTTTCTGTGTGCGCTTTTTTCTCTTTGCGCTTTTTTCTGTGTGCGCTTTTTTCTCTTTGCGCTTTTTTCTGTGTGCGCTTTTTTCTCTTTGCGCTTTTTTCTGTGTGCGCTTTTTTCTCTTTGCGCTTTTTTCCGTGTGCGCTTTTTTCTCTTTGCGCTTTTTTCCGTTTGCGCTTTTTTCTGTTTGCGCTTTTTTCTGTGTGCGCTTTTTTCTCTTTGCGATTTTTTCTGTTTGCGCTTTTTTCTCTTTGCGCTTTTTTCTGTGTGCGCTTTTTTCTCTTTGCGCTTTTTTCCGTGTGCGCTTTTTTCCGTTGCGCTCTTTGTTTTGCGCTTTTTTCCGTTGCGCTTTTTTCCGTTGAGGTTCTTTCTGGGAACCGAATTAACTAAATAGTATCTTTTACTTTTTTTTTTTTTAATAACGACAATCTAAATGAAACGGTATTCAAAATATCGGTACATTAGAAACCAGAAGTAGAATAAAGTACCAGGTCCGGCTATTAGAGGTTACCCAAACATTGAAAGTAACTAAATGACAAGATCCTAAACTTATATATGAAATTTCCTCTATTTAACTCAAACAGTAGCCTACTCAAGTTATAGTCTTAACACGCAAATAGAGTTAAGTACATCTTCCGGTAACCGGAAATCGTTCAAAAGTTGATACTGAACTACAACTTTGATATAAAACCTATACATAAAATTTAATCAACCTAACTGAAACGGTACTACAGACAGACATACAAACAAAATTGCAAAACTAAGTTCAGATTTGTGTTAATCGTCGAGATTTGTAAAAAAATCGCTTTTGATTTTCTGCACTATTACAACATTTCACTAAATATAATTAAAATATGGCCGATTCTAGTCGGAATAAGATACGCATGCGATACGCATGCGCAATGGGGAGAAACTACGACTTAGCGGCGATGTTTTCGATGGTACTGCGCATGCGTCTGTTTACAACCGCAGAACCCTAATACCAACCCTAATCCTATCCTTAACCCTATCCCTAATCCTATCCCTAACCCTAATCCTAACCCTAGCCCTAATCCTATCCCTAACCCTAACCCTAGCCGTAATCCTAACCCTAATCCTACCCCTAAACCTCATTCTAGCCCTAACCCTAGCCATGGGTCACTGCGCATGCGCAGAACTATCTTTTGCCGAAAAATCTTATTCCGAGTAGACACTTCGTTAAAATATTATCATTATATAATTTTAGAAGTGAATGGCAGATAACGCAACTTACAAGTCACTAAAGGAGGAAAATATACACTGGAACTTAGATTATTATAGTAGCTGTCTCTTGGTAAATCAGTTCTTATCTTCAAGCTATATACAGTTCCTGGGACAAGATTAGTCAAAGTTGCTTCAGAAGCTCCAGAAGACACGTTTACTAACGTGACTAAGCTGGTTGCATTAATGATGGCATAAGTAGCATTGGCTCTGTGTACAGCAGCAGCCCACCAGCGCAAATTGACGCTGTGTGTTCCTATTGTGGTCCATCCTGGATATCTAACCTGTAAGTAGCTCACTAATTTTTTTTTTAAGTGAAAGTGTAAAATAATCAATGAGTTTATTTTAATAAGCAAATAAA